>NW_006922151.1:122862-123369 GCF_000298275.1 Orycteropus afer afer | reverse complement strand
GTCAATCTATCTCCTTGAGGGTTCTCCCCTTTTTCGTTGACCCTCCACTTTACCAAGCATAATATCCTTCTCCAGGGAATAGTCCCTTCTGATAATATTTCCAAAGTACGTCAGATGAAGTCTGGCCATTCACGCTACCAAGTAGCATTGCTGGTAGACTTCTTCCAGAACAGATTTGTTAGTTCTTCTGGCAGACCACGGTACTTTCTCTCTTCTTTGCCAGCAACACAACCCCAAAGCATCAACTCTTTTTTGGTCTTCCTTATTCATTGGCCAGCTTTCACATGATTATATAGTGATTGAAAAGACCATGGCTTGGGTTAGGTGCCCCTTAGTCTTCCAAGAGATCTCTTTGCTCTTCAGCACTTTAAAAAGGTCTTTTGCAGCAGATTTTCCCAGTGCAATACATCATCTGATTTCTTGACTGCTGCTTCCATTGGTATTATTGTGGAACAAAGTAATATGAAATCTTTGACAGCTTCAGTCTTTTCTCCATTTATTGTGATG
>NW_006922151.1:115586-116132 GCF_000298275.1 Orycteropus afer afer | reverse complement strand
CAAGATCTCCAGGCCAAATGGCGGATTGTTCGCTCAAAGACAATTGTACGCAGCACAACAGAATCCTGATACACAGCCCTTGGTCACTAAATATCAAAAATGGCTACCGCTTTTAAACTTTAAAACTGTCTGTGCCCTAGGTCACTTTAAACAGACTGCAGAAGTTAGTAAAAATCTTCAAGTTCCTCATCTTTGGCTTTGGTGGTTGGTGCATAATGACTCGTGTCTGTCATAGGCATATGGATATTAACTTATCAGGGACAGCAATGTACTTCAGGAAGGAGCCTGAAACATTCTTTGTGACAATGAATGTCATGCCACTCTTCTTCAATTGGTCATTCCGGCATAGTAGATCATACGGTAGTCTGATTTAAAATGGCCAAAACCAGTCCATTTCAGCTTACTAATAATGCGTAGGATATTGATCTTTATGAGTATCATTTCATGTTTGACAACTTCCAGTTTTCCTAAATTCACACTTCATATATTCCACATTCAGATTATTAATAGATGCTTGTAGCTGTTTCTCCCCATTTTGCGTTGTGC
>NW_006922151.1:112925-114061 GCF_000298275.1 Orycteropus afer afer | reverse complement strand
CTGACCTCCTACTTTACCCAACATGTTTCTCTAGAGAATAGTCCTTCCTGACGATATGTCCATAGAAAGTGAGATGGACTATCCTTGCTATTAAGGAGAATTCTGTCTGTACTTATTCCAAGACAGATTTTTCATTTTTCTGGAAGTCCATGGTAAATTAAACATTCTTCACAAACACCACAACATGAATGAATTAATATTCAGTCTTTTTTTTTTTAATTTCCCAGCTTTCACATGTATATGTTATGTTGTTAGGTGCGTTGAGTCATCTCTGAGTCATAGTGACACCATGTACAGCAGTATGAAATCCTGCCCAGTCCTGTGACATCCTCACAATCTTTGTTATACCTGAGCCTATTATTGCAGCCAATGCATCAATCCATCTCATTGAGGGCCTTCTCCTTTTTCTTTGCCCCTCTACTTTTCCAAGGATGATATCCTTCTCCAGAGAATGGTCTCTTCTGACAACATGACCAAAATAGATGAGACAAAGACTGGCTATTCTTGCTTTCAAGGAGCATTCCAGCTGCACTTGTTCCAAGACAGATTTGTTAGATCTTCTAGCAGTCCATGGCACTTTCACAATTCTTCACCAACACCACAACTCAAAAGTGTCAACTCTTTTGGGTCTTCCTTATTCATTGTCCAGTTCTTACATGCATATGAGGTGATTGAAAATACCGTGGCTTGTGTCAAGTGCACTTTAGTCTTCAAGGTAATATCTTTGCTCTTCAGCACTTGAAAGAGGTCATTTGCAGCAGATTTGCCCAATGCTATAGGACATCTGATATCTTGAATGATGTTTCCGCTGGTGTTCATTGTAGAACCAAGTAATATGAAGTCTTTGACAACTTCAATCTTTTCTCCAAACTCACCCAGTTATACCAAGAGATTTGGAAGACAGCTACCTGGATGCTGCTTATATGTCCTGTTGTGAATATTTTTGTTTTCTTTTTACTGAAGTGTAATCCACACTGCAGACTGTAGTCTTCAATCTTCATCAGTAAATGTTTCAAGTCATTCTCACTTTAAGGGAGCAAAGTTGTGTCATATGCATAATATAGATTTTTAAAGAGTTTTCCTCCAATCCTGATCCCATGTTCTTCATTATAATGCAGCTTCTCAGATTATTTATT
>NW_006922151.1:110460-111834 GCF_000298275.1 Orycteropus afer afer | reverse complement strand
GAACAAGGGAACACTACTTGGTTTAAAATCAAGAAGGGAGTGTGTCAGGGGGTGGTATCCATTCCCCACACTTATCCAATCTATATGCTGAGCAAATAATCTGAGATGCTGTACTACATGAAGAAAAACATGGCATCAGGATTGCAGGAAGAATCATTAACAACCTGAGATACTCAGACAATACAACTTTGCTTACTGAAAGTGAGGAAGACTTGAGGCACTTACTGATGAAGTTTGAAGAATACAGTCTGCAGTCTGGATTACATCTCAATATAAAGAAAACAAAAATCCTCACAATTGACCAATGAGCAGCATCATAATAAATGGAGAGATTGAGTTTGTCAAAGAATTCACGTCCAACTCCATTTCTTTGCACATTCCATTATAGTAATTGGCTTTATCTTCTCAAGCTGCTCTTTGACATATTCTGTTTAGCTGTTTTATCTTGTCATTTCTTCCATTTACTTTAGCTACTGTCTGTTTAGGGGCAAGTTTCGGAGTCTCTTGTGACATCTCTTTTTGTTATTTTCTTCCTTTCCTGCCTGTTTAATGAACTTTTGCTTTCTTCATGGCTGATGTTCTTGATGTTGTCCTACAATTCCTCTGATTTTCAGTAATTGATTTTCAATGCATCACATCTATTCCTTAGATGGTTTCTAAATTTGGAATGTACATAATCAAGGTCATATCTTGGCTCTTTTGGACTTGTTTTGTTTTCAACTTCAAGTTGAACTAGCATATGAACAGTTGATGATATGTTCCACAATCAAATCCTGGCCTGGTTTTGGCTGACAATACTGAGATTCTCCATTGCCTCTTGCCATAGATGTAGTCATCAGGTGAAGTCCATGTGTATAGCTGCTCTTTGTGTTGAAAAAAGATATTTGCAATGAATAAGTCATTGGTCTTGCAAGATTCTATCATGTGATCTCCAGCATTATTTCTATCTCCAAGGCCAAATTTTCCAACTTCTGGTGATTCTTCTTTCTTTCCAACTTTTGCAGTCCAGTCACCAGTGAAAATTAGCACATCCTGAACATACATTCAGTCAATTTCATACTGCAGAAGCTGATAAAATCTTCAATTTCCTTATCTTTGGCTTTGGTAGTTGGTACATAAATTTGAATAATAATCATATTAACTGATCTTCCTTGTAGACATATGGATATTATCCTGTCACTGATAGCATTGTCCTTCAGGACAGATCTTGGAAACTCCTTTGTGATGATGAATGACACACCATTCCTCTTCAAATTGTCATTTCTGGCATAGTATATCATATGATTGTCTGATTTAAAATGGCTCAAACTGGTCCATTTCATTTCACTAATGCCTAGCATATCAATCTTTATGCATTCCATTTCATTTTTTATA
>NW_006922151.1:105117-105805 GCF_000298275.1 Orycteropus afer afer | reverse complement strand
TTGGTATTTTCATGCAAATTCTTCCACTAGTTGAGATTTAGTCCACTTCTATATCCTTCCCTTCAAGGCTCAGGGGTTCAGGATTATCTTCTGTGTCTGTGTTAATTGGTTTCCCTTTTTTTTTGTTGAAGAGGGTCTATGCAGTCTTTCTGCCTAATCCCTCATCTTGCTGGAACTTCATTGACTCTATTCTGATGAGGTAGCTCTTCACAAGTCATATTTTGAGTGCTCACCGACCTGAGGGTATCATCTTCCAGCCCTATATTGATCAATGCTCTATCGTTATCTGTATACTTTTCATTGGCTAAGTTTTGGAAATAGATCAGCAGGCCTTTTCTCTAGTGTGTCTTATTCTGGAATTGCTGTTGAAAACTGTCCACCTTGGCTGATCCTACTGGTATTTGAGATTCTGGTGGCATTATTTCCAGCATCAGAGCAAAATATAAGTAACAACAGTACGACAGCCATATATAAACTATATTTATGATATATGTGATAATCCATAGCAATTTGGAGATTGCTTCCATAAGATAATATGGAAATTCTTATTTAGGGGTTTAAAGTATTCCACATCTTCAAATTATGGCTGTGATTTCTCTTAATCCTCTTTGTTCCAGAGTAATTCATGGTCTTGTTTTTTGACATTTTGTTTTCCATACCATCAAGGCAACAGTGATGCTAAAAAGTA
>NW_006922151.1:101301-102772 GCF_000298275.1 Orycteropus afer afer | reverse complement strand
GGAATTCTTTCCCATATATATGAAGTCCTATCTGCCTCGGAAACCCAAGGAAGGGTCACTATGAGCCGGGGACGACTCAACAGCACATAACAACAACAACAACATTCTCTGCCAAGCACTTAAAGGAAATTCCATGAAAACTTTTGCCCTCCCCCCACCCAATTTGTATTGTTCCCACGTTTAATAAGTTACCTTACAAATTCCAGCCAGTTCAGCAGCCCTGAAAGTTCATTGGGCAGACCTACGACCACCATACTCCACCTCCTTTTTTAGTGTGAACTAAAAGTGACCCAAAGTAGATCTGGTGACATAGTGTTTAACGTATTTGGCTGCTAACCAAAGGATCAGTGGCCGTGAACCCCTCTGTGGGAGAAAGATGAGGAAGTCTGCTTCTTTAAAGATTTACAGTCTTGGAAACCTGTTGGGGAAGTTGTACTCTGCCCTATATGGTCACCATGGGTCAGAATTGACTGGGTGGCAGTGGTTTGGTTTTCAGTTTGGAAGCGAGAGAAGAAGAAAGTCAGTGTTAATGAGTAAACATGTTTTTCCCTTCTCTGAAGGAGTATGCTTCTGTGTGCACTGTTGTCTAGTGCCTGAAAAGCCATCTCATACATTTTGACCAGTTTCATACTTATTCAAGCAAAAGAACATGTTCAGTAAAAGTTGCTCTGTTACTGATGGAGTATAAGCACATGGGCAACAAAAGTAGAGGGTCAGTGAAAAAGGGAAAGACTCTCAACAGGATGGATTGACGCAGTGGCTGCAATGATGGGCTCAAGAGGAGGAAGCACTGAGAGGAAGGGTCATGACTGGGCAGTGTTTTCTTCCTTTGTACGTAGGGGTCACTGTGAGTAAGAGCCAACTCAAAGGCACCTAACAACAACAACAGACAACAAAAAAATAAATTTGGCTGACTGGTAATGGTACAATGTCCGATTCTGGTGTAAAGTAAGAATTGCTTAAACAAGTCCCAGCAACCGTTGATGCATTTACTTTTCCAATTCTTCAGGGAATAAAGTCCTCAGCTCCCAAACAACATGCTTTTCCTTAGGCTAGTAGGAATAGGACCTTCTTGAAACTGAGACAAGGGTCAACTCCAGCCCTAAAGCATAGCTTTGGAAGGAAGAAAGATTGACATTCTCTTGTTGCTTTCTGGCCATGACATGAGGGGTGGCATCCTCACAGATTCTTATTTCTACTCCCTGGCTTCTGGCTAATCAGATTCATTACTATTTTCAGTTTCTCTGTGACACTTTTTGCATTGAATTATATAGTATGCTTTCTTTCTTTGTCTTTTTGTCCGCCTATGACTTATTCACTTTGACTTCATCCAAACAACATTATTATGATTATTCCCCAAACATGTTACTATTATATAATGCTAATAGTAATTTCAATAATAATAGACAATAATTTCCTCAGACTGTGAAAAGTCTATCATTATTGAGAATATATAATATCCATACGTACA
>NW_006922151.1:95542-100811 GCF_000298275.1 Orycteropus afer afer | reverse complement strand
CTAAAAATATTATGGGATCTGAATTATTTCATAAAGGAGAAAGTCCGTAGTTTCTGTTTTACTGACTTTATCATGTAGGTTTCTTAATTCACATTTGCAAAATGGCATCCAGCATATGCTTTTGCCCAAAGTAAGAAAAAAGGTGAACTTTTCATGCAAACCATATTATATATATTTTTTACCCTAGAAATGCCTCAAAATATAATTTTGGGCAGAGAAACTTCATATAGCTATCCTAAATCTTCTTCTCTAATATATATTAGAAAAAAGGAAAGGAGTTATGCTCATCAGCCACAACCAACGTTTAATTAAAAATTCACATTCCAGAAAAATCTGTCATGTTTCCTTAAGGCTTTGTCAAAGTTTTGGCATATTCTAAATTATATACCAGTGCAAAGGTCAGGAAATTGCACATAAAAAATATATTTGTATCTTCTAGCACATATTTTGTGCATAGTACACATTGGTGACATATTTTCCTGTACCTATTCTGGAATGCCTTATTCTTCCTCAGTCAGTAGCTCCCCAACAGTTCCACCATATGCAAATACACACACACACACACACACTCAGACATTCTCTCTCTCTCTCTCTCTCTCTCTCTTTATATAGGAAAACAATCAGTTAAGTAACTCAGAGACAGTGTCCAATATTTTAACCTGCACTTTTAACCGAATGCTGACAATGCATTTTTGTTTTTCTTTCTTCTCTAGAGACTCACATAGTTCATCACTTTAAGTTTACATGTTCAGATCACTCCACAGTACTTGTTTTCTCAGATTAAAGTTTATTTGTTTATAGGTAAAAGGGAGTGACGTATAATTATCAGTATGTTGTTGTTGTTGTTATGTGCCATCAAGTAGCACCCGACTCATAGCGACCCCTCCTTGGGTTTCCGAGGCAGTATCACTACGGAAGTAGATTGTCCCATCTTCCTTCCGAGGAGTGGCTGGTGGGTTTGAACTGCCAGACTTCTGGTTAGCAGTCAAGTGCCTTAGCCACTATGCTACCAGAGCTCCCAATCATCAGTATATCTTTTTATATATTTTTTTCCCATTCAAAAAGTATATTGGTATTGAAGTGACTAGGAATATTCCTCTCTATTTTATTATAAATCTGTGTGTATTTTCACATAAAGCATTTACATTACATGCTAAATGAACTCATTTCCCTTTTCTGTTGTTGTTAGGTGCTGAATAGTCAGGTCTTACTCATAAAGACCCTATGTTAACAGAATGAAACATTGCCTGGTTCTGTGTCTCACAAGTTTTGCTATGTTTGAGCACATTGTGGTAGCCATTATGTCAATCCATCTCTTTGAAGGTCCATGCTCTAGCACTTGTTAAAAGAAAGCAAACTGCAATATTGTCTGTAGGGAACATTTACCTAAACAACCCATCTCAAAATTATAACACAAATGTGAGGATCTGTGTGGTATTCTATGGTTTAACTAGGCTTTACCTTTTATTCTTTTGAGCAGACTTTGAATGAACTTTGTCTTTATCCATTTTTTTGTTCATTGCTTATTGATTTATAATGGAAGAAAAATGTTTTAGGGGTAAAGACATATTTAGTAGAATCCATCTATATCCAAGACATTAGGAAGAGCAGTGAAGTCCTAGAAAATTGTCTTAATCTTGTTAATTTGATGTTGATATTGTTAGAGTTTGTTATTTAATGTAATAACAATGGCTTGAGTTTTTTGGTGACTTAGTGTGTTAATATTAATATATGATAATCCATTATAAAAGGGTAGTGCAAAACATGTACCACACCAAAAGTTATAAAAATATATAATTAAATTTCACTCTGTTCCTACCTTAAACTTGTTAATTTATTGCTTAAGGGTGGCTCATGGGGACAATGACCAGTATGTTGCATATATTCTTGATGTTGGATAATAAAATCACCATGGGGAAGTGACTCATTCCCCAGGTGCCAACACATTCTTGGCAGCTAGAGTTTCTACATGATAAATGATGCAATTAAAACTATCAAGTTGTGCATAAAATATCCTACCTCAATCTTGCTTCAAATTTATCTGAGGTTTCTTAAAGGAATAAAAAAAATATATGAAGTAAAATTTTCAAATAAGAAAAGTGTATGTATTTTCAGATTTCAGGACTCAGGAATATTAATAATAATGATAATGTTTTAAAAGAAAAACAAGAGAAAATTTTATTTTACCAAAAACTCAGCTATTTTGTGAGATCCCAGTAGAGGATGTAAAATATTTACTAGAATAAGTTTACTTGGTTGCTATTAAGCAATCTTGTTTTCAAAATATGATCGCATTTTTTTTTCCCATTATTTCATAATATAGTGTTAAACTCTTATTTGGAAGCAGAAAACAATCCCTTGCTATATAATGCTACACTTTATTATTATTATTATTATTATTACTTAAAGTATATCATTTGATATTTTAATTCTAACAGATAGCTATATTTTAATTTTAATTTAAAGAATAAATCTGATCATACACACTTTTTATCATTGCTGTCCATCTTTTCCTTTCTGACTGTACTCTGCTTACTTTGCCTTCTCTTGTATCCTTCATAATCAGCTCTAGCTACACCCAATATTATTAATGCATCATTTTAGAATGAATCCTTTTATATGCTACTGGTGTGCATACAATATTACTCAAGGATATATATGAATGCAAAAGTGTGCATATGCCCATATGCTCAACTGCACATATAAAATGAGAATGTTTCTTTGTTCTTCTTTCTTTTATAGAGTTGATACAAACAGATGATACGCTCAGCTATTAATTAACTAAAAGATTGAGGGTTCAAGTTCATCCAGAGTTGCCTTGGAAAAATGGTCTGCCAAAGGTGCTTATGAAAAAGTAAGTGTTGAAAACTCTATGGAGCAAAATTTTGCTCTGTATCAGAATCTACTTGACAGCAACTGATTGGTTTGGTTTCTTTTTCAGGAAATAGAATCTCATTTTTCTACAACTCTTTCATTCAGCAACGCTTCCTGAAAATCTCTCCCAGCCAGAGGCATTTCATCATTGTTTGAAAACTGTGTATGGTATTCCATAGCATAGATTCACCATTATATATGGCACTATTCCATTCTTTAGGAGCTCTTGTAGCATAGTGCCTAAGGCACTTGACTGCTAACCAGAAGGCTGGTGGTTCAAACCGAACCACCAGCCACTCCTCGGAAGGAAGACTGGGCAATCTATTTCCATAGTGATACTGCCTCAGCAACCCAAGGAGGGGTCGCTATGAGTCTGGCCGACTCGATGGCACATAACAACAACAATATTCCATTCTTTTAAAAGAGGTATGACATTGCATTATGTGGATGTATCTTCTCTTTCTGGTGTTTTTTTTTTTTTGGTTAGTTTGTTTTTCTCCAATATTATGGAAAATTCTGTAAACACTTTTTGTGTATTTTGTAGAAATATTATACAAGTTTTTTACTACTGTTAAATAAATCTCAAGGAGTAGCAGTGCTGTATTTGTTTGTTTATGTATGTTTGTGCACACTTTAATTTAATTGGTGTTGCTCTGCTTTCTAAAAGTACTGTAACACATCACATTTCCAACATGTGACAACACTCATACATTTTTATCAGCAAAATATAAGGACATCTTTTACCTCCTTCCCTTTTTAAAATGTTGTCCAACTCAAAGATGTGAAGTGCTGTTTGCTGATAAATATATATATAATTTTTATTTGCTGATGAAATAAGGAAGTAACTTATATATTTCCTGGCTATTTTGATTTGTTGGTGATATATTTATTTTTAATAAATTCCCCAGTCTAAGATCTCTGAGGCTGTTTCTAAATTTTTGAAAAAGGTATAAATAGAAACTAGGATGCTTTCCTCCTAAGATGTTTTCCTTCACAATTTCAATATTTTCACCATAAATAGAGAAAATATTGAAGCTGGACAACAAAAAAGGAGCGATGAAGAAGAATTGATGCTTTTAAATTGTAGTCTTGGTGAGGAATATTGAATATATTCTGGACTGCCAGAAGAACAAACAAATCTGTCTTGGAGGAAATATAGCCAGTACGTTCCTTAGAGGATGGCAAAACTTCTGGCTTACTTTGGATAAGTTATCTGTAGAGACCAATACCTGGAGTAGGACATCATTCTGGGTAAAGTAGAGGACCATTTTTAAAATCATGGTTATTTTTCCATTATTCTTTAATAAGAAAGCACAGAGGGATATGTATATTGGAGCTTTGCTGAGGAGCACCTTTTGATTGTCTAAACTAAAAATAAATAAATACACGTATAGCACACTTCCATTATCTTTTTTTTTAAATTATTATTACCTTAACAATGAATCCTAGTTATCCTTCTTTAGTAGAATGTGGATAAATTCCTACTTCCATACTTATATTTTCATAGTTGCAGTTTTCTCTTGTTTGCATTACCACAGTTCTGTAAACCATTTCTCTATTTATGGATATTTGTTATTTCATCAGCCTTGTGCTGTAACAAATATTGCTGGAACAGTGGTGTGCACACTTGTTTTCATGATTCTGAAATATATGTGTTAGATAATTCGTTTGAGTGAGATTGCTTGGTCAAAAGGTAAATTCATACCCATTTTGCCATTTGAAAACAAATTTATTCCATTTATTTAATTTTTTTTTTTTTTTTAAACATAGAGTCCACTGCTGTTCAGTCAATTCTGTTTCATGGTTTCCCTATTTGTGTCAGAGTAAACTCTCCTCCACAGGACATTTAATGGCTGATTTTTCAAAAGTTGATCACCAGACCTTTCTTTGAAAGTGTTTCTGGGCAAATTTTTGAACCTCCAAACTTCCAGTTAGGAGCTGAATGTGTTAACTGTTTGCATCAGCCAAGGACATCCTTAAATAGATAGGTCCACTATTAAAATGAACATTATAACTGTTTGCTTAAATGTTATCCATTGAATTGTGTTCCCCAAAATCATATGTCAAAGTCCTAGACTCTGGTCGCCTTATCTGGAAAGAGTATCTTTGAAGATCATATCACTGAGCATAAGGTCATACTAGACTAGGGTGGGTCATAATCCCATCTGTGTGATGTCACCATCAGAGCTCCTCTTTTAAAAGAAGACAACAGAAATAGATAAGCAGCTTCAGCTGCAAGCCAGGGATTGCTGGGAACCACCAGAAGGTAAGAGAGCCACGGTACACATTCTCCCTCATAGCCCTCATGGCATCCAAGGAGCTGATACACTGATTTGAACTTATAGCTTCCAACACTTGTTGTTGTTGTTGTTGTTGTTGTTGTTTGCCGTCAAGT
>NW_006922151.1:92900-95442 GCF_000298275.1 Orycteropus afer afer | reverse complement strand
GTTGTTTTTTTTTTTTTTTTTTTTAATCTCTGTGAAAGTTGATTGCCCAGTCTTTCTTCTGAGGAGTGGCTGGTGGGTTTGAGCTGCCAGCCTTCTGGTTAGAAGTCAAATGCCTTAGGTACTATGCCACCAGTGCTCCCAGTGAACTAATTATCTTATAGAATTTACTTTAGGAACATAGTATAAAAGCAAAGAGCCTTGGTGGCATAAGAGTGAAGTGCTTGGTTGCAACCTGAAGGTTGGTGGTTCAGACTCACTCAGTGGCTCCTTGGGAGGAGGACCTGGTGATCTGCTCCCATAAAGATTATAGCCTTGAAAACCATATTGAGCTGTTCTACTTTATGTCTCATGGGGTTGCTGTGAGTTGAAATCAACTCTTACAATACCTAGAAACAATATAAAAGCATTATAAAAACAGTTTGACTGCTGACATTCCATTTAATTATCCATTGTTTATAGTTAACAGTTGCACATAATTAAAAGTTGCCATTTGTTTTCCTGCATTTTGTGCCTTGAGCAAACAGGAGAGAGGAGACATCCATAGTAGGGATGAGTTTCTGACTGAATGGCAGGAAAGCTGCCCAAGGTCAGTGGTTTCGTACATAGGGCAATTTATTACTCACTAAGTAAATCTTATTGAAGTTCCACTGAAATATACTTAAAAAACTGTTCTACTATCAGGAAGAAGTAGAAGGGGAGCTATTGCATTGTGGTAAATTGTAGTCAATGTCATGAGACAAAGTGTATGTGAACTACTGTATGGGAAATGAATTTGTTCTGTAAATTTTCACCCAAATCAAAAAAAAAAAAAAAAAAAAAAACTGTTCTCTTCTTAAAAGCCATGAGCTCTTTTGGTATGAAACAAGACAATATATAAAAACCTAAAAAGCAGACCAAGTGCCATTGAGTCGATTCCAACTCATAGCCACTCTCATTGGGTTTCCAAGGTAGTAAATCTTCACAGAAGTAGATTTCCCCCCCCTTCCTTCCACGGAGCAGCTGGTTGGTTTGAACCACCAACCTGCTTAGCAGTCAAATGTCTTAGGTACTGCACTACCAGAACTCCTTAAGATAATATACGACAAATAATTTTACAAGCTCTAGCAAACAGGGAAATTGGCCTCATGTTCTCATTTTGTTTAATTAAGGGGCATTTAGGGAGCTCTGTTGTAGTGCCTAAGGCATTTGACTACTAACCAGAAGTCTAGAGGTTCAAACCCACCAGCCACTCCTCGGAAGGAAGACAGGGCAATCTACTTCCGTAGAGATACTGCCTTGGACACCTAAGGAGGGGTTACTATGAGTCAGATTTGACTCTTCGGGCAATGAGTTTCTTTTTATTAGCCAATTACCTCAGCCATGCCTAATATTCTTTCAGATGTTTTCCACTCTTCATATATCCATAGCATTTATTTTAAAATCTTTCTTATGTTACTGTAAAGATAAAACCTACTCATTGTCATCTCATTGGTTCCAACTCATAGCCACCCTACAGGACAGAGCAGAACTGCCCTTTAGAATTTCCAAGGCTGTAACTCTATAAAAGCAGACTGCTTCATCTTTCTTCCACAGAGGGGCTGGTGGGTTGCAACTGCTGACCTTTTGGTTAGCAGCTGAGTGCCTTAACCATTGAGCCACCCAAGCTCTTTTAAAGATAAACTGTGAAGTATAGAATGATTTTCTTTGTGCTAGTATTCATTTATTTATTTGTCAGCACAGATAGAACTCTGGTTACTATGTCATTTTTAATAGATTTATTGAGACGTAGAATTCAACATGCATCTTGAGTCCTCTAATTTTATCAAGCTGAACCTTCCAAAGGAATTCACTTTTTGAGTCAACTAAAAGGAGCTCTTAATGTGGCTTTGATTTTTATTATTATAATCATGATTATATCTTTAAGTTATGGAAGATATTAAGCAAAGATAAATAGTTATCTACAAGGGAATTTAAACAAAAACTTAACAGATATTATTGCCTCTAAACATGTAATGTTTGGATATATTCAAAATTATTGAGACATATATATGTACTTTAGAATAATACACATAAAATTCCTTTTTTTCCACTTAACTACTGTTTTCTTTTAATCTTTTTTTTTTTTTTTTTTTTTAACTTTTATTGTGGTGAAAATATACACAAGACATTCACTAACAAAGCAACTTCTCCATTTACAGCTCAGGTAACTTTATGGCATTTTTCATGTTTTGCCACCATTATTGTAATCCTTTTCCAAAATATCCCACCACCATTATTATAAACTCATATTATAAACTCAGTGCCCTGCCAAAAAAAGAAAAAATGTTTTCCCTATCCGCTCTCTGTCCTACACCTGTTGTTGTGATATGTGCTGTTGAGTGGGACCCGACTCATAGCGACCCCTCCTTGGGTTTCTGAGGTAGTATCACTACGGAAGTAGATTGCCCCACCTTCCTTCCAAGGAATGGCTGGTGGGTTTGAACCACCAGCCTTCTGGTTAGCAGTCAAGTGCTCAGGCAATATGCTACCAGAGCTCCCCTCCTACACCTACTAACCATTAACA
>NW_006922151.1:88631-92800 GCF_000298275.1 Orycteropus afer afer | reverse complement strand
CATATATGTTCTTGTGTTGTTATGTGCCATCGAGTCAGACTTGACTCATAGTGACCCCTCCTTGGGTTTCCGAGGCAGTATCACTACGGAAGTGGATTGTCCAACCTGCCTTCTGAGGAGTGGCTGGAATGTTGTGTAACCAAATCAAACTCACTCCACTCAAGTCAGGTCCGACTCATAGTGACCCCCCTTTGGTTTCCATGGGATCTCTACAGAAGTAGACTGCCCAGTCTTCCTTCCATGGAATGACTGGTGGGTTTGAACTGCCAACCTTCTGGTTAGCAGTCAAATGTGTTAGGCACTCTACCACCAGAACTCCTTTTTTTTTTTTTTCTTTTTTTTTTAAGTTGTCTTCTCTTCCATACAAAGAAAGTTTCCTTCTATGTGTAAAACTTTACTTGACTTTTTACAGCAGTGAATTAATTCAGTACATGTACTTCTGTGATTGACTTATTTCACTCATCATAATGTTCTCCAAGTTTACCCACGTTATGCAGTGTTTTGCAGATTCTACATTGTTCTTTAGGGTTGCATAGTATTCCATCATATATGTGTACCACAGTTTGTTTAACCATTCCTTGGTTGATGAGCACTTAGATTGTTTCCATCTCTTTCCTATTGTGAACACTGCTGTGATGAACATGGCTGTGCATATATCTGTTCCTGTCTTGCATCTCACTTCTTTTGGATATACACCTAGTAATGGGATTGCTGGTTCAAATAGTATTTCCATTTCCAACTTTTTAGGAATAGTCATACCAATTTCCACAGTGGTTGTGTCATTTTACAGTCTCACCAGCAGTCTATGAGAGTCCTAATTATCTCCACATCCTCCTCAGCATTTGCTATTTTCTGTCTTGTTGAATTTTGCTATCAAGCCTGAGGTGAGATGACATCTTTCCTTCAGTACCATTGCTTCTAGATCATATACCACTTCCTGAAATGGATGAAGATCAACTAATTCTTTTTGGTACAGTGATTCTGTGTATTCCTGCCATCTTCTCTTGATGTTTCCTGCATCATTCAATATTTTGCTAGTGATCTCTTGCTTTCTTCATGGATAATGTTCTTGATATTCTCCCACAATTTTTCTGGTTTTTGGTCATTTGTGTTCAATGCATCAAATCTATTCTTTAGATGAGCTCTAAATTCAGGAGGGATATATTCAAGATAATATTTTGGCTTTCTTGGACTTTTGTTAATTGTCTTCAACTTCAAGTTGAACTAGCATATGAGCAGTTGATGGTCTGTTCCACAATCAGCTCCTGGTCTGGTTTTGGCTGAAGATATTGAGCTTTTCCACTGCCTCTTGCCACAGATGTAGTTAATCTGATTCCTGTGTGTTCCATCTGGTGAAGTCCACTTGTAGAGCTGCCATTTCTGTTGTTGAAAAAAGGTGTTTGCAATGAACAAGTCGTTGGTCTTGCAAAATTCTACCATGCAAGTTCCAGCATTATTTCTGTTGCCAAGGCCAAATTTTCCAACTACTGGTGATTTTGCTTTGTTCCAACTTTGCATTCCAGTCAACAGTGATAATTAACACATCCTGATTACATGTTCGGTCAATTTCAGACTGCAGAATTTAATAAAAATCTTCAATTTCCTCATCTTTGGCTTTGGTGGTTGGTGCATAAATTTGAATTATAGTTGTATTAACTGGTCTTATTTGTAGGCGTATGGATATTATCCTATCACTGACAACATTGTACTTCAGGACAGATCTTGAAACATTCTTTGTGATGATGAATGCCATGCCATTCTTCTTCAAACTGTCATTCCCGGCAGAGTAGATCACATGGTTGTCTGATTCAAAATGGCCAAATGAACATGGTAAGACCAGTGAATTCCATGAGCTTAGACCCATTGTTGCACTTCAATCACTATGAAGTGAGTCCTTTATCTGAAGCAATGCTGTGTGGAATACCATGATGGTGGTTAAGGCATTCTGTAAGTCCACAGATGGTAGTTTTGGCAAAACTATTGTATGCAGGGAAGGCAAATCTATATCCAGAATAAGTATCTATTCTAGTGAGAACAAAACACTGTCCTTTCCATGATGGCAGTGGTCCAATATAATCAACCTGCCACCACATTGCTGGCTAATCACCCCGAGGAATGGTTCCACATCATAGACTCAGTGTTGGTCTCTGCTGCTGGCAGATTGGGCACTCAGCAGTGGTGGTAGCCAAATCAACCTTGGTAAGTGTGAATCCCTGTTACTGAGCCCATACATAACCTCTGTACCTGCCACCATGGCCACTTTGTTCATGATCCATTGAGCAATGAGATGAGTAGCTGGGGAAAAAATGATGGCTGGTTTCCACTGAACATGTCATCCTATCCATGTGATGTTAAAGTCTTCCTCTGCTGTGGTCACCAAGGAGGGGTAGCTATGAGTCGGGGCCGACTTAATGGCAAACAAAAACAACAACAACCATAGGATCCAATCAGCCCCATCATAGTTAAATTGTCTTAGTTCAATTAGGTCAGTTTCCACTGTCAAATCCAGCTTACATAAAATAGCAATCATAGCAGTCTTCAAGGATGCTGGAGCTCCCTTCACAAATTTATTCCTCACCATACTGGTGAAAATGTGTCTTCTGGACTGTCCATTTCTGGCTCTAGAGGTGTAATCTGATAAATCCATTCCAACAGGCCAATTTCCCTAAGCCTCTGGATACCTTCTTTGTTATACCAAGGCAGGTCTGGTACTTCAACTTGACTTAATATAGGTCACACAGAATTCATGCTTCAGTAATCCAACCAAATAAACTATTAGATCCTTTCCTAAACTCTAGCTGAAACATTGAATGAAGAATCTGTACTTAGTGGGTTTAAATCAGCAAACTCAGACTGATTCAATCTTAGATTCCTTGCACCATTATCTCACACCCTCAGTAGCCATTGTCATACATATTCTCCGGGTTTCTGTCTGTACATAATAGCAAAATCAAGTAAGTCTTTTTGGGAGTAGTGTACCACCTTCTCAGTCACACTTTGTATTTCACCATTAGGGGCTCACTTGGACTTAACTTTAGTTATACGTCTAGCAACAACAATAGGCGGTTGGGGCAGTTCCTAAGAATATTCAGCAATGTCTTCCATGGCCTCTACCTCAGGTAATGACCCAGCAGGAACAGAGGGGTTAATATCATCAAACTGAGGTGGAGGAGATAATGATTTTATAGTAAACCCTTAAGATGGGAAGCATTCAAGATCCATACCCTGATCTTCCTTTTTATCTTCCCATATGTACCCAGTCCAGGTTTCAGGATCCCACTTTTTTTCCCCAATCAATGCCCTCACTTTTATTGCAGACACCATTCTGGGTTGGTAATTTAATTGGCATTGTAATTCAGTCACCCTTACAATAAGACTCTGGGTTTGGTTTTCGGCAATATCAGCTCTATTATTAGAAGAATTGAAGTCTTTTATGCAGCACTTTAGCTGTGACTCAGCAGCCCTGAGCTCATCTTGCTCTTTTACCACTTTGTCTAGTGTAAGTAGGGCTAACCAACCAGCTCCCTTATACTCCTGATGCTGACACAATTGCAGAAAAGTATTAAATATGCGATCATCCAGAATCTCACTTCTCAAAAGTACTTGATCTATTGGTGGTGCTATTTTGCATATTAGTGTTGCCACCTCACTCCACAGATTAGCAGGGCCCTCTATACTAATGGAGTCAGGGTCATCAGTGCCTTTACGATTAATCAAATTGGAGAACAAATCCAGGAAGCCCATCCTTATGATTTTGTCTCTCTAGAACCAATCCTGGTACCAAATGTGTTAGACTGGGTTCTCTAGAGAAACAAAACCAGTAAAGCTTATAGAGAGAGAGAAAGAGAAATTTATCTTAGGAAAATGGCTCATACGCTTATAGAAACTGGCAAGTCCCAAGTTCTTGGATCAAACATCAAGCTGGAGCCTGTTGCCGACTCACACAGCTGCACGGGGCTGAGAAGTTCAAGGTTGGCAGGCAGTATACTGGCTGTTGACTCCAACAAATGACGAATTCAAGATCTCTAGGCCGAATGGTAGATTGTTCTGTCATGAGCCTTTGTAGGCAGCACAACAGAATTCTGATCCACAGAAGTGTGTCTCTTTACCCAGGATGTCCATAAATATACTGGAAGCAGGCCACACCCCTAGGGAAGCTCCCTTTCAAC
>NW_006922151.1:85775-87776 GCF_000298275.1 Orycteropus afer afer | reverse complement strand
TTCACATACACTTTGTCTCATGATGTTAACTGCAGTTTCACACAATGCAGCAGCTCTTTTTCCACTTCCTGCCCACAGTTTCCTCTTCCCTGTGTCCATCCCTTCCATTCACTCCTGCACCCTGAGCTGTCTCCTTGTACATACACAGCCCTTCTACTCTCCCATGATTAATCTCTGCAAGAAGTGTATCTACCTTATGTAAATGTTCAGCTCATATGCCTGTCTTTTGCTTGTCTGGAAGCCACAGGAATGGGTTCCATTCCAGACTTGAAGAGTAGCTGTGGGCCATATAATCTTGGGGGATTCACCAAGCTCTATCACACCAGCAGGTCTTGTTTTGTTTATGATTTTGAGTTCTGTTCCACATTGTTCTCCCACTGTATCCAGGATATTCTACATAGATTTCCTTCTGAGCGGTTCATAGTGTTAACCGGGCACCATCTAGTTCTTCTGGTCTTATAGTCATATAGACTGAATAGGCAGACAAACTACACAAACCCTTTTCATCAAAGAAAAGGGAAACAAAATAACACAGATACAGAAGATAATCCTGGAGCCCTGAGCATTGAAAGAGGATACGGACATGGACTAAACTCCAGTTAGTAGAGGAACCTGCATGAAAACACCAAAAAAGGAGACATACGGAGCTGCAGGCTGTTAGCAATCTTGAAGGCATGGACAGCTCCAATACTGCCAAGTGGTGTTAGGACTTAAGAATTAACCTAAAACCCAACCCTACCAGCCATGGGCTACATAGAGGACTGCACTGGTGGCTGGTGAATAAAAGAGGAAGCAGCGAAGAGGGAAACAGCCTGAGCTGTGGAATTTTGGCTATCAAGAGGGTGCAGCCATTTTGAATGTTTACAAGCAGTTTGACCATTTTGTATATTTAAAGTGACAGTGTTCTCTCAGCGTCCAGGGATCTAAAACTAGGTTCCACATGCCAGGGACCATAAGGATGTACCTGAAACAAAGGACTGGGAAGGTGCAATATTCCCCTTGTTACTCTTATACCCCACAATGTCTTGGTGAACAGAGGTGGGGCCATCCCTCATTCCTACCCACATTCTGGCCTGGCAGGAATTCCATCCAAATCTATGTGCTGTCACAGGGCCTGGTGCCCTGCTTCACACTACCCAGACTGTTTTTCCTCTTTTTTTTTTAATTCTTTTGTTTTGTCTGTTTTAAAATTATTACTTTTTCTTGTTTTCTTCTTTTTAATTACTATTCATTTTTCTTCCCCTCCCAAGTTCTAGTTTTCAGCTTTTTCTCTCTTTCCTTTCCCTGACTTCTTTTTTTTTTCCTTGTGAATCTCCCCATTCCTAGTTTTCTCTTTGCATTTTTTCCCATTTTTTTCTTCATTATTATCTTACTCTACGTCTTTTCTCTTAATGTTACCTCCCAGATATTGCAGTTTTACTGTTTGTTTTTATTTTTTCTAGCCATATTTCTTTTGTCTTTTAAAAATATTTCTTTAGATTTTTTTTTCTCTCATTTATTGTCTTTTTTTTTCCTTTTATTCTTTTAGTGATTGTTTCTCTGAGTTTGTGCAGTGTGTGTTTTTCGTCTGCTTGCTTTTACTTTTTGATGGTTTTATGTACTTATTTATTTGATTATGATTTAGGTGCAAATTTACAGAGCAGAGTTTGTTTTGCATTGAACACCTTATGTACATTTGGTTTCATTCCCCAGTTACCATCCCCAAACCTAATCAACTCTCTTCTCCTCCCCTCCCAGTAACCTCCCCCATATCCCTCATAGTTATGCAATCCTCTGTGTCCTGCATTTCCTCCATGCAAATATTGACCCACTAGCACCCCATGGAGATGTAATCCATACTGCAGACTGTATTCTTCAACCTTCATCAGTAGGTGCCTTAAGTCATCCTCACTTTCAGCAATCAAAGTTGTATCGTCTGCATATCTCAGGTTGTTAATGATTCTTCCTCCAATCCTGATACCACGTTTTTCTTCATATAGTCCAGCTTCTCGGATTATTTGC
>NW_006922151.1:82479-83665 GCF_000298275.1 Orycteropus afer afer | reverse complement strand
TTCGGTCTTCCTTATTCATTGTCCAGCTCTCACATGCATACCAGGCGATTGGAAATATCATGGCTTTTGATGATAGGAGACCATTAGGTGCATCTCAGATGGCTGCTCCAAAGCTTTTAAGACCCAGTCGCTACTCACCAATATAGGTTGTGGAACAAGATTTTCATGTATTTTGTTGTGCCAATCAAGTCTGGTGTTCCCTGATACTATGGTCCTGAGTAGGCAGATGTCTCTCCCACAATGTCTGGTTGTCTGTGAGGGATTTCTCTATGTCTGTCTTCTGCTGTTTCTGTAAAGATTGAGGGCATTTTGTATCACTGGTATCTGTCCAAGTTTAGCCTCAGCTGAATCTACCCTTGGTGTAGAGTATAATCCTGTTCACAGATCCCAAATTGATGGTTTTTAGATTGTTGTTTTTGTCTAAATGCATGAGAGACAGAAACCATGCACACACAATCCAACCATACCTGCACTTCCTGCACTTCCACTTACTGAGAGCCACCACTTCCTTCTGCACCAACGGACCAATGATACATGATAACCAATAAGATACTGATTCATATTTAACTGTTCTCACAAACAATTAACAGAGACCTGTGCAGCCACTTTCATTCTCTATCACACCCACCAGGAGACAGGTGGTGAATGCATAAGTGCTGCCAACAAGTGAATAGAGGAGCACAGTTCCCTGCTTACACAGACACATCCAAAAATAAATAAATAAATAAATAGAACTTTGCAAATAAGTCTAACATACAATCTTCAATTAAATAGAAATACGACAAGTCGTAATATTTCAGAGACAACAGACCACTACAGTCCACATAAAGAAGCAAGACAAAGCAGTAGAAATAAGGGAGCAGGACACAGACCCAGAACACATCCCTAAGGAAAAAGCAGCAATGGAAGTCCCTGATAAGGAATTCAAAATAATTATATTTAGGAACCTTCAGCAGGTTGAGAGCCAGATCAAGGAAAACACTACCAAAATTAAAGAAAACACAGACAAAACTCTCAAACAATTTTGGAAGAAAATACAAGAACAAAATGAGAATATAAATGAAAAATTAGAAATGATAGAAAATTGACAGACAGAAATCCAGAAGATTAATACTAAATTGTCAGAAATAGATAACACATAGAAACAGCAATGGAGTAGACTTGAATCAATGGAAGACAAAATTAA
>NW_006922151.1:64553-81339 GCF_000298275.1 Orycteropus afer afer | reverse complement strand
CTCAAGAGACAGATATTTGCAGATTGGATATGAAAACGTGACCCAACAATATGCTGTCTACAAGAGACACACCTTAGACACAAAGACAAAATAGACTAAAAATCAAATGGTAAGCAAGAAAAAGAGAGCAGGAGTGGCAATATTAATTTTGGATAAAATTGACTTTAAGACAAACACCACCATAAAAGACAAAGAAAGATATTGTACAATGATTACAGGATCAATATAACAAGAATTATATAACCATAAAAAAAAAAAAAAATTAACCCAATGAAAGAGCTCCAAAAGACATAAATCAGACTTTAACAGAAATGAAAAGACAAATAGATGACTCCACAGTCACAGTAGGAGACTTTAATACATCACTTTCAATGAAAGTTAGAACAACTGGAAAGAAACTCAACAAAGATGCAGAAGAACTAAACTAAACAATACAGTCCATCAACTTGAGCTTATAGATATCCACAGAGCACTTCACCCAACAACAGTGCATTATGCATTCTTTTAAAGGGCACATGGAACATTCTCCCTGACAGACCATATGTTAGGCCGTAAAGAAAGCCTTAATAAATTAAAAAATATTGAAATACTGCACAGCGTTTTGTCAGATCACAATGCTATAAAATTAGAAATCAACAATTGGAAGATCACTGGAAAAAGGGCACACCCACGGAAACTGAACAAAACCTTCCTTAAGAACAACTGGGCCATAGAAGAAATAAAAAATGAAATTAAAAAAATTCCTGGAAACAAACGAGAATGAAAATACAACAAACCAAATCTTTGCGAAACAGCAGAAACAGTGATCGGAGGCCAACTTATGGTAATAAATGCACATATCAAAAAAGAAGAAAGAGCCAAAATCACCACCTTAAACCAACAATTCTAACACTTAGAAAAAGAACAAGTAAAGTCTACAGTCACCAAAGAAAGGAAACAATAAAGATTCAAGCAGAAATAAATGAAACAGAAAGGAGAAAGACAACAGAAAAAATCAACAAGACTAGAATTTGTTTTTTTGAAAAGATTAATAAAATTGACAAACCACTGGCAAATTTAACAAAGGGAAAGAGGGAAAGAATAAAAATAAACATGAATAAGATGAATTGATGGTCATCACAACAGAACCAACTGAAATAAAAAAAGATAGTTTCAGGATACTATGAAGAACTGTAATAATTTGAAAACCTAGAAGAAATGGACAGATTTCTAGAAACACACTACTTACCTAAACTAACACAGCCTGATATGGCAAAGATGAACAGACTTACATGCAAATACTATCCTTGAAATAATTATGTACCTGAAAAATCAAGCACCTAAATTCTTGCTTACAGTACAGTATCATTCTGTACTTACAATAGCTAGACTGTATTTTTGTTTGTTTATTCCCTGCACTGAATATTGAGTGATTCAAAACAAAACAAAACTCACTGCCTTACAGTCAGATCCAACTCATAGGACCCCTCCTTGGATTTCCAAGGCTGTATTGTTATAGAAGTTATTGTTGTTGTTGTTGTTGTTATAGAAGTAGATTGCCCAATCTTCCTTCCAAGGAGTGGCTGTTTATATAAACAGCCAGACTTCTGGTTAGCAGTCAGATGCTTTAGGCACTATGCCGCCAGATCTCCCATTGAGTGATTCAGGGGCAATATTATCACAATAATTTAACAATCTTTATAAAATAAACAATTTATGAAACACTCTTTTCACAGCCCATTATTATCTCATTTGAACACATCAATAATGCTCTGGGAAAAAAAGTTTTGTATAGAGTGCATAGATAAATGCAGCCAAATTTATCTCTGTGGGAGAAAAAGCATACAGATGGAAATGATGGGTAGCCTGGAAACTGTGTATATAAATTTTGTTGTCGTTATTTGCCATCCAGTAGATGCCATCTCATGGTGATCTTATATGCACAGAATAGAGCTGCTCCATAGTATTTTCAAGTCTGTGACCTTTCAGAAGCAGATTACCAGGCCTGTTTTCTGAGGTTCCTGGGTGGATTTGAACCATATTTATGTGTATCATTGTAGATAAATCACAGTTCAATGCTTTATATTGTATCATTGTGTTAATATAAATTATTTTTAAAAAATCAATTATACTATTAAGAATTTGAACATTTTCCCTTTTTTGTGCAATTACAGAAATGCCACTATGAATCTTATGTCTTTTAGGAACACAGGTACACACGTGTTTTGAGTACAATGTCATTAGTTGTTGTGGAGTTGGCTCCTACTCAAAGCGACCTTATGTATAACAGAATTAAATGTTGTCCAGTCTTGGGCAATCCTCATAACGTTTTTTGTGTTTGAGTCCATTGTTTGACCCATAGTGTCAATTAATCTCATTCAGGATCTTCCTCTTCTTAGTTGATTCCGTACTTTACCAAGCATGATGTTTTTTCCAGTGATCAGTCCCTCTTGATGATTTATGCAAAGTACAGAGATGAAGTTTTGTCATCCTCAGTTCTAAGGATCATTCTGCCTATACTTGCTCCAAGACACATTTGTTCATTCTTCTGGCAATCCATGGCCTATTCAATGTACTGGAAGTGAAAATGTGTTGTGTTAAAAAATGTATATGTTCAGCTCTGGTGCCATAGTGGTTAAAGCACATGGGTGTTTTAACCAAAGTGTCAGTGATTTGAACCCAGAGCTGCTCTCATAGAGATTTATAGCCATGGAAACTCTACAAGGTAGTTCTACTCTATAATTGAACCCAAACCTGTGGCTTCCAGCCAAACAAAAGACAGGCATACGAGTTGAACATTTACCTGAGGTAGATACACTCCTTGGAGAGAACAATCATGGGAGAAAGAAGGGCTGTTTATGCATAGGGATATAGCTCAGGGGGAAGAAGTGTATGGAGGTATGGACATAGGGAAGAGGTAACCATGTGGAGGAAGTGGGTCGGGAGGTGGTGCATTGGAGTAAATTGTAGTCAATGTCATGAGACAAAGTGTCTGTGAACTGCTTTATGGAAAGTAAATTTTCTCTGTAAATTTTCACCCAAATCACAATTAAAAAAAAAAAAAGGATTTTGAAGTAATAAATAATTGCAGGGTAAAAAATAATACCCATGATGTGACTTTGCTATCCATTGTTAAATCCTCAAAAAACCTGAGGCAGATTGTCTCTTTAGGTTACAGATCTTTGGATTCAAAATAACTACCCCTCAGAAAATATACTGACTCCTTCTCCTGATTTGGGTGGTGTGATCTGGGAGCTAAAACCTGAGTACGTTACTGTAATGCCTTAAATTTTCTGGAGCCATAATATAGGTGTGAATACTGTGCAGGTACGTTGTTGTCAGTTGTCATTCAGTCAATCTGACTCATGGCTACCACATATGTGCAGAGTAGAAATACACTCCATAGGGTTTTCAAAACCTTCACTTTTGGTAACAAATTGCCAGGTATGTCTTCCAGGATCCTGAGGGTGGGTGGTACAGCCAGCCTCACAACTAGCAGCTTAGTGCTTAAGGTTTTCTGCCACCCAGAGACTCTTTTATATGTATAAAAAGTGTAAATGATTTGTGAGCAGTATATGGATTTTGGTTGACTTTATACAGCTCCGGTGGCATAGTGCCTAAGGCATTTGACTGCTAACCAGAAGGCTAGGGGTTCAAACCCATCAGCCAGCCCTTGGAAGGAAGACTGGGCAATCTATTTCCATAGAGATACAGCATCGGAAACCCAGGGAGGGGTCACTATGAGTCGGAAATGACTTGATGGCAGTGAGTTTATACAACTGTAATTTCTTTGTTACTCCTTCACCTACAGCTCTTTTTGTCCTACTATGAGCTGACTTTAAGACAATTTTACCTAAGAAAGGTAGAACAAAATTCATGTGGCAGAATTGATGATCTGCCAATTTCCAGGTCCAGGCCTATCTCTTGAAATTATTGCTTCTGGGAACACAGTTTGAGTGATGTGAGAAACCCACTTAAAAGCGTTCCTTTAGAAGCCATAGCTCTCTACAGAGTTGCTTTCAATGTTCTAGAGTTTTTGTTACTCTAATTCTTAAAAATTTCTACCCTTTTTGTTGCCTTGAAAAATAAGATTTTTATAAATGACTTCAACTGCTGGCAGCAAGAACAGTAATTATCTATGCCCTAATAGAACATTTACAAAAGTGAACACCTTATTCTGATTTCCAATATATATTTTTTAATTTCTGTCCACCAAAGGGACTTACAAATAATGACTCCCAAAAATCTATGAAAGCATCTACGATACTTAATCTTGGGTAGTACTAGTTATAATAAGATAAACTAGTACTACTTAGTGACAGATGCTACTCTGGAGTGGAGTAAAAGATGAGCCTGAAAAACATTGTTGTACCAGAAAAGAAGGATATGCTCAAATACTAAGGGAATATGCAAAAAAAAAAAAAAAAAAAAACATGGATAAGCTTAAAGAGGTGCACTACAGCCAAATTTGGTTGGTTTGGGCATTGAAAAAAATACAATAAAATATTTAAAAATCTGTGGATTCATTAGTGAAAATTTTAAGACTAAGTTTAAAAAAGAAAAGGTGAAAGTTCTTCAATAGAATGAAATGCCAGTAATCAATGTAAAAAGAGTTATAAAATTACAATTATATCATTTTGTAACTTCAAAGGTGAAAATTAATTCAAACAAAGGTTATCCATGGATACTAAAACTATTGGGTGATTGTATGTTGTAGAACTGGCTATCATATGAGGTCATCATATCATCTTATATTACCTAGTGTTTTAGTTACCTCTAGTGCCACTCTGACAGGAATATACCTCAAATGGGATGGCTTTAACAAACAGGAGTTTATTCTCTTTACAGTTTTGAGGCTTTATGTCTAAGTTCAAAGTGCCAGGTTCTGGGGTCTGGGTGAAAGCCCCTCAACCTTGAGATTCAGCTCTGCCACCTGCTGCCAGATCACTGAAGCTGGAGGCTTTTCTTCACTGCTGGCTGCTGAGGCTGAGAAACCCAAGATTGACAAGTAAAAAGGCACAGTTCAATGTTACCAAACAACATGGCAGGCCATTGATTCAAGTCCATTAAAAGTCCCAGGATCAGCAGAGCATGGCAGGCTTCTGAACAATGACTTGGCTACATGCAAGGTTCAAACATGCCAAAAGGCTAGAGAACATTCCCAAAGCTTCTCCTTATATACGGGAAGAACATAATCCTAAAGTAGCTACTCAGCTGCTTGTGGCAGATTCTACCACAAGATTGATCACCACTCTCTCCATGGGGAATACATATATCCAGCTGCCCAGACACTCAACCAGGCCCAGCCAAGTTGACATACAACTGTAACTACTACACTTAGTATTCAAAAAGGTAAAATGTGCTTTTCCAAGTGCTCAAGTTCCGCATTGCTGTTATTGGAACACCGTTTGATGTGATACAGTGAGAGGGATAAAGCATTCTTTGGATGACATTCTCACTGGAAATAATTGACCTGAATATAACAGAGAAAACATTTAGAGAAATCCAGACTGTGGGATGTTCTGCAGAACAGCTGGCCTGGACTCTATCTAAAGAATTCCATATAGTGAAGGTAGATGGGAGAGACATAATAGATAATGCAAAATGTCAAACGTGATTGTATTCCAAACTAAACAAGAAAAGTATAAAAACATAGTTTAAGGAATTACATAGGAGGATATCTCAGAACTTGTATAACAAAAGATATAAAACCAAAATTTTAACAAAATGTACAAAGGACTTGAATGAGCATTTTGCTAAAAAGACATATAAATATCCAGCAAGTATGTGAAAATATAGTCAACATTATTAGTAATTTTTTGTTGTTGTTAGTTGCCACTGAGTCAGTTTCAGCTCATTGCACCCTGCTGTCTGCAGAATGGTACTGTGACATAGGGTTTTCAAGGCTGTGACCTTTTGGGGGCAGATTGCTGGGCTGGTCTTCAGAGCTGCCTCTGGATGGGTTTGACCAACCAACATTTTGGCAAGTAGCTGAATGGTTAAAATTCAAGCCACTCAGAGACTTCCTCATTAGTTTTTTAGAAAAATGCAAACAAAATTTTTTTGGAATACTACTTCACATCCACTAGACTGGCTGTAGGTAGACACAAAACTAAACAAAAAACAAATTGTTGGAGATGAAGTGGAGAAATTGGAACAATTGTACATTGTTTGTCCAGATATAAAATGATTTGGTTGCTGTCGAAAACAGTTTAGAAATTTCTCAAAGTTTTAGACATAGAATGATTATGTTGTTCTTGTTGTTAGTGCCCTCAACTCAGCTCTTACTCATAGTGACCCTTTGTACAAGAGAATGAAACACTACCCAGTCCTGCGCCAGCCTCACAATACTTGCTATACCTGAGCCCTTAATTGCAGCCACTGTTATAATCCATCTTGTTGAGGGTCTTTCCCTTTTTTGCTGGCCCTCTTCTTTAGCAAGCACGGTATCCTTTCCCAGGGAATGAGTCTCTCTGGTAACATGACCAAAGGAGGTGAGACAAAAAAGTCTGGCCATTCTCCCGTCCAACAGGCATTCCAGATGTACTTCCCAAGACAGATTTGGTCATTCTTCTTGCAGTCCATGGTATTTTCAGTATTCTTCCTGAACACCACAGTTCAAAAGCATCAGCTCCTCTTCAGTCATTTTTATTCATTATCGAGATTTCACAGGTATACCAGGCAATAGAAAATACCATGGCTTCAGTTAGGTGCACCTTAGTCTTCAAATATATATTTTTGCCCCTCAACACTTTAAGAGGTCTTTTGTAGGAGATTTGCCCAGTGAAATATGTCCTCTGATGTCTTGATTGCTGCTTCCATTGGTGTTGATTGTGGAAAGAAGTAATATGAAATCCTTGACAACTTCAACCTTTCTCCATTTATCGTAGTGCTATATGTTGGCTCACTTTTAAGGATTTTCATTTTCTTTATGATGAGGTGTAATCCATACTGGAGACTGTAGTCTTTAATTTGTATCAGTAAGTGCTTCAGCTCATGTTCACTTTCAGCAAGCAAGGTTGTGTCATCTGCATATTGTAGGTTGTTAATGAGTCTACCACCAATCCTAATGTTGTGTTCTTCTTCATAGCATACAGCTTCTTGGATTATTTGCTCAGCATACAGCTTGAATAAGTATGGTGAAAGGATACAACCCTGACACACTCTCTTCCTGATTTTGAACCATACATTATCGCCTGTTCTGTTCAAATGACAGCCTCCTGATCTATGTAGAAGTTCCTCCTGAGCATAATTAAGTGTTCTGGAATTCCCATTTTCTCAACATTATCCATAATTTGTTATGATCCACACCACTTAATGCTTTTGCATAGTCAATTAAACACAAGTAAATATCTTTCTGGTATTCTTTGCGTTCAGACAAGATCCATCTGACATCTTCTATGATATCCCTCATTCCACATCCTCTTCTGAATTCAGCTTGCCTTACTAGAAGCTCTCTGTCAATATTCTGTTGCAACCATTTTTTAATTATTTCTAGGAAGATTTTACCTGCTTGTGATGTTGTTCAATAATAATGATGTTGTTCAATAATTTCCACATTCTGTGGGATTATCTTTCTTTGGGATGAGTACAAATATGGATCTCTTCCAGTCAGTTGGCTAGGTAGTTGTCTTCATAATTTCTTAGTATAGTAAGTCCCTCCATTGTGGCATCTGTTTGTTGAAATGTCTCAATGGGTATTCCATCAATTCCTGGACTTAATTTCTGCCAATTCCTGCAGTGCAGCTTTGACTCCTTCTTTCAGACCATTGGTTCTTGAGCATACACCACCTTCTGAAATAGATGAACATAGACCCATTATTTTGGGTACAGTGACTCTGTGTATTCCTTCAACTTTATTTTGATGTTTCCTGCACTGTTCAATATTTTACCCACAGAGTCTTTCAATATTACAACTTGAGGTTTGAATTATCTCTCCAGTTCTTTCAGTTTGAGAAATGCTGATCATATTCTTTCCTTTTAGCTTTCTAACTCTAGGTTAGTAGTGCACATTTCATTATAATAATTGACTTTGTGTTCTTGAGGTACTCTTTGAATCTTCTATTCAACTCTAATATCGTTTCATTTCCTCTGTTTTCTTTAGTTACTCTGCACTCAAGGACACATTTCAGAGTCTCTTCTGCCATCCATTTTGTTATTTTCTTCCTTTCCTGTCTTTTTAATGACCTGGTGGTATAGTGCCTAAGGCATTTAACTGCTAACCAAAGGCTGGCAATTCAAATGCACCGGCCACTCCTCAGAAGGAAGACTGGGCAATCTACTTCTGTAGATATATCATCTCAGAAACCCAAGGAGGAGATCACCATGAATTATATTTGACTCCATGGCAGTGAGTTTTTTTTTATTATTATTATTATTTTTCTCTCTTCATGGATGATGTTCTTGATGTCATCCAACAATTCCTATGGTTTTTGGTCATTGGTGTTCAATGTGTCAAATTTATTCTTTAGATGGTCTCTAAACTCAGGTGGGATATGATTTAAGTCATATTTTGGCTCTTGTGGACTTGTTTTAATTGTCATCAGCTTCAACTTGAACTTGTATATGAGCAATTGATGGTCTGTTCCACAGTTAGCTCCTGGTCTTGTTCTTGCTGAAGATATTGAGCTTCTCCATTGCCTCTTTCCATACACATAGTCAATCTGATTCCTGTATGTTCCATCTCATGAGGTCCACATGTATAGCTGCCATTAAGTTGTTGAAAAATGGTATTTGCAATGAATAAGTCCTTGGTCTTGAAAAATTTTATCATGCAATCTCTAGCATAATTTCTATCACAAAGCCCATATTTTCCAACTTCTGGTGATTCATCTTTGTTTCCAACAATCACATTTCAATCAATCACTAATAATCAGTACATCTTGATTGCATCTTTAGTCAATTTAGACTGCAGAAGTTAGTAAAAATTTTCAAATTCCTCATCTTTGACTTTAGTGATGGTGTGTAAATTTGAATAATAGCAGTATTAACTAGTTTTCCTTGTAAGCACATAGATATTTTCTTATCACTGACCACATTGTACTTCAGGATAGATCTTGAAAAATTCTTTGTAATGATGAATGCTCCATCATTCCTCTTCAATATATCCTTCCTGGCATAGTAGATCATATGATTGTCTGTTTCAAAATGGGCAAAACCTGTCCATTTCTGCTCAGTAATCCCTAGAATATCAATCTTTATGCATTATATTTTAGTTTTGATAATTTCCAATTCCTAGATTAATACTTCATACATTCTATGTTCTGATAATTAATGGATGGTTGCAGCTGTGTCTTTCCATTTTGAATTGTGCCTCGGCAGCAAATGGAGGTCTTGAAAGCTTTTCTCCATCTGTATCAAGGTCAACTCTACTTTGAAGAGCTAGCTCTTCCCCAGTTATGTTTTGATTGCCTATCAACCTTAAGGGCTCATCTTCTAGCACTATATAGGACATTGTTTCAGGGCTATTCATAAAGTTCTCCAGTAATATATGATACAGCATTTCACTGGTATTCATAAGGTTTTCACTGGTCAATTTTTAATAAACCCTTCCTTCTTCTGAGTTTGTCTTCGTCTGGAAGCTCCCCTGAAACCTGTCCACCATGGGTGACCATGCTGGTATTTGAAATACCGGTAGCATAAGCTCTAGCCTCACAGCAACACACAAGCCTCCACCCATAGTACAACAAACTAAAGGATAAGTGGTGGAGAATTACTATATGACCTAGTAATTCCACTCCTGAAAACAGTATACAGAAAATAACTGTTCACGAAAATTCATAACAGCACTCTTCACAGTAGCTTACAGGTAGAAACAAGCCAAATGCCATAAAACTGCCTAACATAAAAGAAGCAGTCAGTATTTTTTTGTTTTGTTTTAGAAAGTAAATGAATTAATAAATCATTATACCCTAGTCAAACTTGGTTTTCTCTCTCACTACCACTCAATTGTAATCTGTATTTCTATTTCTTTGGCTCTTAACCTCCTTTTTATCTCTCTTTTTGCCTCCAGAGTCTATTAGAAATTTGTTACCTTATCTTTATCTCTCTTAGCACTTGATTTAAATATATTCATTTAAAATAATTTTCATATAGATTTTATAGCTTATAGTTGGCTTCCGTATAGTGGATATTGCCTATATTCTATTTTACTATGTAATCATAATATTTTGTTTATCTTTCCTCTATTTTAAAAATGTTCTTTAATGTTATTTTATATAAATGTTATTTTATACAAATCATATAAAATGGACATTTTAATGGACTTCATAAAATTGTCCCACCCACTAAACCACTGCCATCACATCACTTCTGACTTATAATGAGCGACATTGGGTTTCCAAGGCTGCAAATCTTTATAGAAATCAATTGGCTCAGCCTCCTTCTGTGGAGCATCTAGTGGGCTTGAACCACAAACCCTCTGGTTAGCAGTCTAAGGTTTTGGCATTTTGCCACCAGAGCTTTTTTGATAAAATTCTAGCAGTGTATATATTAGATTGACTTTGACTATTTTAATAAGTAGACTTATTTTATCTCATATAATATGATGAGCATTTTGTTGGAATTCCAGTATCTTTTCTGTTTACCATTACAAGCCCACAAAATTCAAAATCCCTGGTGCAACACAATCCAGTTGATTTACAGCCAAATTAGAACAAAAGACTGAAATAATTCATCCAACCACAAAACCATGTCAGAAAAAGATAAGTACTTTCAAGTTGATTATATGCTTGTCATGTCAATTAACGCAGTATCCCATTAATAAGCTACTCATGTGAATTCAGTTGCATCATGAGTAGCACAACCACCATTTTTCCTGCCAAAAATATTCTTATAAGACATTGTTTGAACTTGAAATTCATTTCCCTGGTGTAAGTTTCATTTTGAAATTTTCCTGAGAAAATATGTTCAACATGATGCAGATTTTTTCATGTAAATTCTCAGAGCAAGGATTTTTTTTTATCCCTTATTTTGTATAAGTGAGCTCTGGTAGTGCAGTGCCTAAGGCACTTGCCTGCTAACCAGAAGGCTGGCGGTTCAAACCCACCAGCCACTCCTCAGAAGGAAGATGGGCCAATCTACTTCTGTAATGATACTGCCTTGGAAACCCAAGGGGGATCACTATGAGTCAGGTCCAACTCGATGGCACATAACAACAACAATTTTGTATAAAAGACATTTGACATATCATTATTTGTTGGATAGTTTTATTATAGAGATTCGGGGAAATTGGTGAAAAAAGTGTAGCATTTGTTTGTGCTAATATAAGTCAAAAGAAAAATAATAAGATAAAACTAAAGTATTATGGGAGAACTTGACTTTGAACAACCATGGCCAAATATATACAACGTAAAATACAAAATCCTGCTTACATATTTTATCTTGCCGTATACTGGTTCAGTTTGTTTAATAAAAAATCTTACAACACTGAAAGATACCAACTTAAACTCTAACTTAAATATTTTTTAAATCTTATGGTTGACTTGAAAGTTATAACAGTCTCAGGCACATAACCTAAACTGTCAGGGCTTTAACTTTTACAAACTCTAGCTCTTCAGCAAGTGTTTCATAATATGTTTGATTGGTGGTTTGACTATATCCTTAAAAAAAAAAAATGCTTTTTCTTCTGGCTGAAAAAAAAAAGAAAGTGTACTGGAAAAATGCCTCTGAATATATTAGGTTTGAGAACAGTCAATATTCCCACTAGAATTTTTCACTAATGTCTTTTTTTAATCCCACCTGATTACAACATCAAGAGGTCAATGTATGCCACAAGTATCCTAATTCTAAGGCTTTTGTATAAGTGATCAAAATATTACTGAAGGAAAATGCAAACAGGAGGAAATGTATACATGACATCTTTCTTACTAATAAGAAACATGAGACAGCCTGCTCCTGTAAAGATTTATAGCCTTGGAAACCCAGTAACTATTTCTATGGGTCAGTATCGACTCAATGGCAGTAAGTTTGGTTTGGTTTTGAGTCTATCAGACAACAAGACATACAAAGTAGTATTAATAGATTATAGAAAACATTCTTCTTAACGTGAAGTATAAAGTAATGTAACAATAGTTCCAGAAGATCTTTCCAATACATTTTCCTCCTTCCTCTTCCAATGTTTTACAAATAAAGACAGTCTTGGGCTGATCACAAAGCAGATTGCATCAGCAATATGTTCAGAATCAGACTAACTAACAAAAGGAGGAGTCAATTTTAAAGGAAATGCGGTTTTACATAGATGTCAAACTTCCGTCACTGCAGTTTTATTCCATGCATTTTATTTTAATTTTCAGTACATTTATCGCTATACTTATACTTGCATTATTTGTGAAGTACTGTTGTTCTTTGACTGCTGCCCAGACAACCACAGTGTGCAAAATCTATTACAAAGTACAAACAAAATGTCTTAGTCAGCTTGAGGGTGTGCAGCCATGTGCTTCTGCGGGTCAACGTCTGGCTAGTTTCCTCCTAAACATGAATACACAATGTGTTTCAGTTTCTCTGTCTCCTTTGGTTATCAGTGTTTATGGTTACACTACTAGCACAGGAGGATTGCAAATTAGGTTCTCAGAGAAAGAAAAGAATTCAATCTAATTAATTCTACTAAAATTAACTCCTTAGTGATAAGTCCCTATTCTGTGGCAATATCAGGTTGGTTAAACAGTCTAGAAGAAAATACCAGCCCACCTAAGAAGAATTCACATTGGCAAGGCACTAGGGGGTGATGTAATAAAGCTTCTTTCCTTTTTCTTTAATTTCTGTAGAAAGCGTAGTCTCCTGATGACTTGTAAAATACAATGGTGCACATGCCAGAAAAACTAATTATGAAATACTTAGCTCTTCATATGGTAAAGCCAACTGTAATTGATTTTTACCATTTGTAACTCGCTATTCACTATTATTATATAAGAAATTGAAAATGCCTTTCTCATCAATACAACAAAAAATTTTTAATTAAAAATTTAGAAACACCAACAATTTTAATATATTCTTTGTTGGCATCTTGGTTTTTAATGGGGTTCCCTATCATGTATATAATTACAGACAGAAAGGCAGCACACCAAAAAAAAACCCTAAAGACTTCTATCTTTTCTTTTCTTTCCTCAAACTTCTATAGATCACTGCATATTAATAGAATATTAGCATTTGCTGCAATTTTTTGAAGATTGAGTACCATCCTCAAAAATTGCTGAGTAAAGGAGGTCAAACCCCAGTGCAAAACTATGAAACAAGATAAAATAAGATAGACTAAAAAGAATTATTTTCTTGTGTTTTCCTAATTTTGTGTAGTTCCAAATCGAAACTTGGTGAAGCCCATTCCTGTTTTCATAATGTGTCAAGTTCTTTAATATTTACAGCAAGTAGAGATTTTGCATTGATCAGAGAGTTTGGCTTAACTATACTGTGATGTTCAAGGGAATAATAATTTATGCAGTTAATGTGAAGTGCATATTGCATTGAATAAATATGCTGCAAAAGACCTCTTTAAAGTGCTGAAAAAGCAAAGATTTTTGTTTGAAGACAAAGGTGTCCCTAACCCAAGCCATGGTATTTGCAATTGCCTCATATGAATATGAAAAACAGACAATAAATAAGAAAGACCAAAGAAATGTTGATGTTTTTGAGTTGTGGTGTTGGCAAGGTGTTGGCAAAGAATACTGAAAACACCACTGACTGAAAGAAAATGAACACTTCTATCTCAGAGGAAGTGTAGCCAGAATTCTCCTTGGAAGCAAGAATGGCCAGACTTTGTCTCACCTATTTCAGTCATGTTGTCAGAAAGGGCCATTCCCAGAAAAAGGATATCATGTTCAGTAAAGTGGAGGCTCAGTGAAAAACGGGAAGACCTTCTAGAGATGCATAGCCATAGTAGCTGCTACGATGGGCTCAGGTTATAGCAAAGATTGTGAGGATGCCTCAGGACCAGGCAGTGTTTCATTCTAGCATATATAGGGTTACTGGGAGTTTGAGCCTACTCTGCAGCAGATAACAACAATAAAAAATATGAGGAATGTTCAAGGTGCATGTGGCTTCAACAGGAAAAATCAGGCTTAGTGGGACCTATGTAAACAAAAGCATGTGTGTTCATTGCATGTTAATGGCCATGTTAAGCCAGTATATAGTTGTTTTTTTTTTTTTTTTTAAGATAATGATACCTCAGCTAAGAATCTTAGAAATTTCTTCTGCATGAACAACCTCAATCAGTCTTTCAAATCTTCAAATAATTTCTGATTTCATTTATTCACTTGGGCTCACTCTCGTCTCCCAAAAAGAACCAAGCACAAGGAGAAGTGGTTCAAGTTAGTTACTTACTATTTTTAGTCATAAGTTCATAATCATATGTGATTTAATTTAATCATTATGACAGCTAAGGTTAAATTTTAAGTGCTATTAGAGGTGAAAATATCAAATTTTAAACCTTAAAGTAGTTCCTCATATACTCAGGCCTTTCATTTTTTCCCTAAAATTTTCTTCACTTTAAATTCAAAGTGTTTAATTTTATCTCATTTTGACCTTTTGTACTTGATCCATATTCTAGCTTTTTAATCAATTTTTTTTCTGTCTTTTAGTCCCTGAAATTTAGTTATGGCAAAAATAAAATAACTTTTATTAAAGCAGCTATTTAGCTATTTCTAATTCTGACAGCTAATTAATGATCAAACAAACCAAAGAAGATAGGTCAGATGATGTGAAATCATGTAAGACAAATATCAAAACCTGGTACAAGTAGATTTTTTTTTTTCTTATCAGATTCTTGTACTTTAAGGTGAGCCTATTAGATTATGTTCCCACCAAATCAGACTGACTGGCAATAAGCAGTTTTCTCAAGTTTTGCGTGATAGAAATTTGTTGTTGTTGTTGTTGTTGTTGTTGTTGTTCAGTATTAATGAACTGACAGCAGAAGAATTTCCCAAGCGTTCTCTAAATAAGAGAAGAAATTAAAAATATTCCTAAAAGTGAGTTTATTATAAAATATATTAAACTCAGAAATTTGCAGACATGAAGATTATAGTATAAATCAATACAAAAACAATTAAAGACCTATAGCAAGGACAGCTCCAGCTTTCTTTCCTTCAGAGAAAGGGAAAAAGATTCTAAATGTCCAATGACATAAAGTATATTCTTTCAACAACAATATTGTCATCGATAGTATTTATAATACTACGTTGTTACAGAAATGGTCATTAAAATAGTTTTCAAATTAAAAATAATTAATTCACTTGGGTTCTGGTGTAGTACTCTTAAGATAAATGATTTTATCTAACCATATCCATAGATCTCTATTACATCTATCTATCTGTCTATCTATCTATAGCATAAATTCATAACTTTTTCATACAATTAGAAATCAGTCTTATTTTTATTTTCTTATTTTTGTCCAAAGTCAGTAGAACAAATTTTCATTCTGTGATTCTGCTTTGTGTTTATAGAAATAGTTCAGTCCTTTCTGTTTGAATTACATAGTCTAGTCTAAGTATCCCAATTCACATATATTTCTGCAAAAGAATAAAGTTCCTCTTTTCAAGACTTGCTGCTTGTTTACCTCATTTTAACTGAAAAAGTGAGATTATAACAATACTGCACTGTATAAATCACCAGACACAAAATGATTGTACATAATATAAAGGAATTGGTCAGTATGTCAATAATGATATTGATTCACTCAGTTCATTAAGCCCTAATAACACTGGAGTTTGTATTATACTTCTTTTTTTTGGGGGAAAAAAAAAGGAGTTAAATGGATCCTTGACTAATTGTAGATGTCTGTGGACTTCTCATGGGTGAATATCTGTGCATGTCTAAAGGCAGAGTTTTGTTCCTATCCTGAAAGGTAAAAAGTGCCCATTCCTCTACTAGAGGTGCGAGCTGAATGAATCTGATATACCGAAACCAGACCCATGCCCATCGAGTCAATTCCAAATTTAAGCAACCCTATAGAACAGAGCTCTGGTAACATAGTGCTAAAAGCATTTGACTGCTAACCAGAAGGCTGATGGTTCAAACCTACCAGCCACTCCTCAGAAGGATGGTTGGGCGATCTACTTCCATAGTGCTACTACCTCAACAACCCAAGGAGGGGTCGCTATGAGTCAGATCTGACTCGATGGCAGATAACAACAACAACATGGAACAGAGCCCCCTAGAGCCAGGAAAGGAGGGAGCTGAGCAGCTGGGGACCACAGGAGTGGCAGGATCCAGGCAAAGGGGAGGGTGGCAAGCCTAAGCCCCAAGATCCCTAGAGCCAGGAAAGGGAGGGAGCTGAGCAGCTGGGGACCACAAGAGTGGCAGGATCCAGGCAAAGGGGAGGGTGGCAAGCCTAGGCCCCAAGATCCCTAGAGCCAGGAAAGGGAGGGAGCGGAGCAACCAGGGACCACAAAGTGGCAGGTTCCAGGTAGGAATTCGGTAAGGGGGGCTGTGCAGAGGTTTCCAAAAGCTAAGGGAGACAAACTTGTCTGTCAATTTGTCATCCTGTGGAGCATGTACCTTGCTGTGAGGCTTGAGGCTGTGCCACTGTTGTTTCAGACACCAGCAGAGTTCACAGGTTTCAATGCAGTTTATAGACTAAGACAGACCAGGAAGAAAGAAGAGGCCATCCACTTCTCAGAAACTGGCCAGGGAAATGTTTATGAATAGCAGAGAAACACTATCTGGTACATTACTGGGCAATTTTATGAATAGCTTGGAAACATTGTCTGACACAGTGCAGGAAGATGAGCCCCTTGGGTTAGAAAGCACTCAAATTAAGACTGGGAAAGAGCTGCCTCATCAGAGTAAAGCCAACGTTAATGATATGGATAAAAAAAAG
>NW_006922151.1:34013-50413 GCF_000298275.1 Orycteropus afer afer | reverse complement strand
CTCGACGGCACTTAACAACAACAACAACCACCACCAGGTGCGTATCTCCGGGCCTCCTGTATTGTCAGGGTCACTCAGCTCGCTGTCAGACCGCAGCTCCGTAGGTCTCCTTTTGTTTTGTTTTTTTCATGCAAATTCTTCTTCTAGTTGGGGTTTAGTCCAATTCTTCATTCTTTCCTTCAAGGCTCAGAGGTCCAAGATTATCTTCTGTGTCTGTGTTAATTGTTTTCCCTTTTCTTTGTTGAAGAGGGTCTGTGCAATCCTTCTGCCTAGTCCGCTATCTTGACCCCGGATTTCTTTTTTAAGACCTATCCTAAAGTACAATGCTTTCAGTGATAGGATAATATCCATACGTCTACAAGGAAGACCTGTTAATACGACTATTATACAAATTTATTCACCGACCACCAAAGTCAAAGATGAGTAAATTGAAGTTTTTTAACCACTTCTGCAGTCTGAAATTGACCCAACATGAAATCAAGATGTGTTGCTTATCACTGGTGATTAGAATACAAAACTCGGAAACAAAGAAGACTCATCAGTAGCTGGAAATTTGGTCTTGGTGACAGAAATAATGCTGGAGATTGCATGATAGAATTTTGCAAGACCAATGTCTTATTCATTGCTAATACCTTTTTTCAACAACACAATTCACAGCTATACCCATGGACTTTGCCAAATGGAGTACATAGGAATCAGATTGACTATATCTGTGGCAAGAGACAATGGAAAAGCTCAATATCTTCAGCCAAAACAAGTCCAGGAGCTGATTGTGCAAAAGATTATCAACTGCTTATATGCAAGTTCAACTTGAAGTTGAAGACAATTAAAACAAGTCCATAAGAGCCAAAATATATTTCAATATAAATATATATTGAATATATCCCTCCTGAATTTAGAGACCATCTAAACAATAGATTTGATGCATAGAACACCAATGCCTGAAAACCAGAAGAATTGTGGGATGACAACAAGAGCATCATCCATGAAGAAAGCAAGAGGTCACTAAAAATATGCAAAAGAATGACAACCAAAATGGAAGTCAGAAGAGACTCTGAAACTTGCCCTTGAAAGAAGAGTAGCTGAAGCAAATGGAAGAAATGAGAAGATTAAAGAGCTGAACAGAAGATTTCAAAGAGCAGCTCAACCAGAAAAAGCCAATTACCATAATGAAATATGGAAACACCTGGAGTTAGAAAACCAAAAGGGAAGAACATGCTCAGCATTTCTCAAGCTGGAAGAACTGAGGAAAAAATTTAAGCCTCAAGTTGCAATATTGAAAGATTCTATGGGTAAAATATTGAATGATGCAGGAAACATCAAAAGAAGATGGAAGTAATATTTGGAGTCACTGTACCAAAAACAATTGGTCAATCTTCATCCATTTATGGAGGTGGCATATATTCAAGAACCAATGGTACTGAAGGAAGAAGTCGAAGCTGCACTGAAAGAATTGGCAATGAACAAGGCTCCAAGAGTTGATAGAATACCCACTGAGATGTTTCAACAAACAGATGCCCCACTGGAGGCACTCACTCGGTTATGCCAAGAGATTTAAAAGAGAGGTACCTGGCCAACTGACTGGAAGAGATACAACCTGGCCAGCTGACTGGGAGAGATACATATTTGTACTCATTCTAAAGAAAGGTGATCCCACAGAATGTGGAAATTATTGAATGATATCATTAATATTGTATGCAAGTAAAATCTTACTGAAGATAATTCAAAAACGGTTACAGCGGTATATTGACAGAGAACTTCCAGAAATGCAAGCTGGATTCAGAAGAGGATGTAGAACAAGGGATATCATTGCTGATGGATCTTGCCTCAAAGCAAAGAATACCAGAAAGGTGTTCACTTGTGTTTTATTGACTACGCAACAGCATTTGATTTTGTGGATCACAACAAATTGTGGATAATACGGAGAAGAATGGGAATTCCAGAACACCTAAATGTACTCATGAGGAACTTGTACATAGACCAGGAGGCTGTTGTTCAAACAGAAAAAGGGAACACTGCATGGTTTAAAATCAAGAAGGGAGTGTTCAAGGTTGTATTCTTTCACCATACTTATTCAATCTGTTTGCTGAGTAAATAATCTGAGAAACTGGACTATACGAAGAAGAACATGGCATCAGGATTGGAAGAAGAATCATTAACAACCTGTATGCTGATGATACTACTTTGCTTGCTGAAAGTGAGGATGATTTGAAGTACTTATTGATGAAGATTGAAGAGTACAGTCTGAAGTATGGATTACATCTCAATATGAAGAAAACAAAAAACCTCACAACTTGTCCTATCAGTGGCATCATAATAATGGAGAAAATACTGAATTTGTCAAAGCCTTTACATTGCTTGGTTCCACAATTGATGCCAAGAGAAGCAACAGTCAGGACATTGGACAATGTATATCACTGGAAAAATTTGTTGCAAAGGACCTCTCTTAAGTGCTGAAAAGCAACGATTTCTCCTTGAGGACTAAGGTGCACCTAACACAAGCATGGTATTTTCAATTGCCTCATATTTGTGAGAGCTTGCCAATGAATAAGGAAGACCGAAGAAGAATTGATGCTTTTGAGCTGTGGTGTTGTTGATGAATGCTGAAAGTACCGTGGACTGCTAAAAGAATTAACAGGTCTGTTCTGGAGGAAGTGCAGCCAGCATGCTCCTTGGAGGTGAGAATGCCCAGACTTCATCTCACATCCTTTGGTCATGTTGTCAGAAGGGATCATTGCCTGGAGAAGGATGTCATGCTTGGTAAGGTGGAGAGTCAACCCCAAAGGGGAAGGCCCACAACAAGATAGATTGACACGATGGCATCAGCAATGGGCTCAAGTATAGAAAGAATCATGGAGCTAGCTCAGTACTGGGTGGTGTTTCATTCTGCCATGCATAGGGTCACCATGAGTCAGAGACAACTTTTCAGCATCTAACAACAACAACAACATAGGCCAAAGTAGAACTGCCCCATAGGTTTTTCAAGGCTGAAAATATTTACAAAAACACACTGACTTATCTTTGTTCTATGGACTGATTGGTGTTTTGAACCATCAATCTTTTAATTAACAGCCAAATGCTTTAACCACAGCCTCACCAAATCTCCTTGATTAGTCTGTATTAGCTCATAATCCTCACTTCACAAAATGAGGACATCACAATTGCAACTTTCACATGTCTGCCTTATCAATTCTCATTGGAATATAGCTTGGTTCTGTTATAATAGATGCAAAAAATTTGTATTTAACCAACGTATTTATTTTAGATTTGGCCTATAAACTCATTCTTATTTGTTTAACTATATTTTTTTTCAGTGAATTATCACCACATCTGTTTGCCTTTTATTCTTTTCTTCTAAAATTTCTTGTTCTTTTTGTTGTTCTTAGGTGCAGTTGGGTGGTTCTAATGCATAGTGACTTAATGTTCAAAATAACAAAATGTCTCACAGTCCTGTACTATCCTAACAATCTTTTCTATGTTTGAGCTCATTGTTACAGCTGTGTGACAATACATCTCACTCAGGATTTTCTTGTTTTCAAATAACCCTCTACTTTACCAAGTATGATGCCCTTCTCAAGGGACTGGTACCTCCTGATAACATATTCAAAATACACGATGCAGTTGCACCATCCTACCTTCTTAGGAACATTCTGGCTGTACTTCGTGTAAGATAGATTTGTTTGTTCTTCTAGAAGTTCATGGTATATTAAATATTCATCACCAGTATTATAATTCAAAGATATCAATTCATCTCCACTTTCACAGGTTTCACTTGTTTATGAGGCATTTGAAAACACCATATTTTGAATCAGGTACACCACAGTCCTCAAAGTGACATCTTTGCTTTATAACACTACAAACAGTTATTCTACAGCAGATTTATCCAGTGCAATACATAATTTGATTTATTGATCTCTTCCAGTCCACTTTTATTTTTTTTTTATTATTATTATTATGGCAGGAATGATGAATTGTAGAGGAATGGCACATTATTCACTGTCAAAAATAACATTAAATAATTCCTATGAAGTACAAAGCTATCAGTGATAGGATAATATCCATATACCTATAAGGAATACTAGTTAATACTACCATATTCAAATTTATCCACCAAGTACTAATACTAAAGGTGAAGAAATAGAAAATTTTTACCATCTTCTGCATTCTGAAACTGATACAACACATAGTCAAGGTACATTGATCATTACTGGAGATTGGAATGTGAAAGTTGGAAAAAGGAGGAAGATAAAAGAAAAAAAAAAAAAAACTCACTGCCATGGAGTCAGATTTGACTCATAGCGACCCCTCCTTGGTTTTCCGAGGTGGTATCACTATGGAAATAGATCTCTCAACCTTACTTCTGAGGAAGGGATGGTGGGTTTGAACTGCCAGCCTTCTTGCTAGCAGTCAAATGCCTTTGGCACTCTCCCACTAGAGCTCCCAAGAGAAAGATCAGCAGTTGAAAAATATGGCCTTTGTGATAGAAACAATGCCAGATATGGCATGATGTATTTTGCAAGACCAATGATTTATTCATTGCCAACATCCTGTTGTAGCAACATAAACTGTTAATATATATGTGTTAAAGATCAAAGATGTCATTTTTAGGACTAAGGCCCATGTGACTCAAGTACATTCAATTTCCTGATATGCATTTGAAAGATAGAAAATGAAGAAGGCTCACTGAAGAATTGATCTCTTTGAATTATGGTGTCAGTGAAGAATATTGAATACACCATGGCCTTCCAGAAGAAAGAATGTATAAATCTATGTCAGAAGATGTACAGCTAGAATCCTTTTTAAAAGTTAGGATGGTGAAACTTTGTTACATGTACTTTGGAAAATTTATGAGATGGGACCAGTCTGTAGAGAAGGACATCGTACTTGGTAAAGAAGAAGATCAGTGAAAAATTCAAAGACCCTCAATAAGTTGTATTGATAGAGCGGCTGCAGAGATGGGCTCAAATGTAGCAAGGATTGTAAGCATGACAAAGGTCTAGGCAGGGCTGATGAACATAGGGTTACTGTTGGTTGGAAATCTCTCAACAGCACCTAATAAAAACAAGAACTACATACATGTGGATCTTGCTGGATGGAATATAGTGAAATCAACATGCTACATCAGGGAAAGACACAATGGAGAAGCTCAGTGTCATCAATCAGACCAAGGCCAGAGCTGACTATGAAACATACCGTCAGTTGCTCAAATGTAAGGTAAAATTGAAGCTGAAGAAAATTAAAGAAGTACAATAATAGCCAAAATAGGACCTTGAATATATTCAACACAAATTTAGGGCCTGTATTAAAAGATATGTTTGATGCATAACACACTATTGACTGAAAATGAGATGAGTTGTGAGATTACAATTGAGTTCGACATACATGAAGAAAGCAAAAAGCCATTAATTAACAAAGAAAACATCAGAGTGGTTGTCAAATGAGATTCTGAAACTTGTTACTGAAAGTATAGTAGAAAAAATGAATGGAAGAAATGAAGTAAAGGGACTAAACAGATTTCAAAGAGTAGTTTGAAAGGAGAAAGTATAGTATTATAATGAAACATAGAAAGGCAAAGAGTTAGAAAACCAAAAGGAAAGAACATGTTCGAGATTTTTCAAGCTGAAAAAACTGAAGAAAAACTCAAGCCTGGAGTGGCAAAATTAAAGGATTCTATAGGCAAAAGCACTCAGAAGAGAATGTGGAATGAGGAAAATCATTGTTAATGTCAAGAGGATCTTGGCTAAAAGCAAAGAGTACCAGAAAGATGTTCACATATGTTTTATGGACTAGGCAAAGTAATTTGACTCTGTGGATCATAAGAAAATATGGATAGCATTATGAAGAATGAGAATATCATGAAAGTTAAATGTGCTCATGCAGAAGCTGTATGTAGATCAATAGGCAGTTGTTTGGAAAAAAAAATACAAGGGAATATTGCATGGTTTAAAATCAAGAAATGTGAATGCCAAGGTTGTATCATTTCATTATACTTATTCAATCTTTTGCTGAGCAAATATATAACAAAGCTGATTTATATGAAGAAAAATGCAGCTTTATTTGGGGGAAGATTCATTAACAACCTGCAAAATACATATGACACAACCTCCCTCACTAAAAGTGAAGATGACTTGAAGCACTTACTAATAAAGAACAAAGACGTCAGTCTTCAATATGGATTAATCCTCAAATTAAAGAAAACAAAGATCTTCACAAGTGGACCAATAAGCAATATCATGATAAAAGGAGAAAATATTGAAAATTATCCAGGATTTATTTTTAAATGGATCTTCAATCAAAACCCACTGAAGCGTCTTAGGTTCTGGTACAATCGTGGAATTGTCAAACTACAGAGACCCTCTTCAACAAAGAAAACAGAAATGACTTAACACAGATACAGAAGATAATCCTGGAGCCTTGAGCTTTTAAAGGAAGGATACAGAAGTGGACTAAACTCCAACTAGTAGAAGAACCTACATGAAAAGATTGAAAAAGGAGACATACTGAACAGTGGACTGTCAGCAATCCTGACGATGAGGACAGCTTGGATATTGCCAAATGGTATTAGGACCTAAGAATTAACCTAAACATTGGCCCTACTAGCCAGGAGCTGCACAGAGGACTGCACTGGTGGCTGGTCAATAAGAGGGCAAGCAGCGAAGAGGGCTACAGACTGATCTGTGGACTTTTGGCTGTCTAGACAGCACAGACATTTTGAATGTTTAAAAGTGTGACCATTTTGGATATTGAAAGCAACAACATTCTCTCAGACCCCAGGAACCTAAGAATAGGCTCCACCTGCTGAGGACCTCAAGGACATAACAGACACTGAGGTCTGGAAAGGTAAAATATTCTCCTTGTTACTCTTATACCCCACAACCTCTTGGTGAATGGAGGTGCAGCCATCGATCACTCCTACCCACCTTCTGGGCTGGCAGGAATTCCATCCCAGTCTGTGTGCTCTGATGGAGCCGGGGTGCGCTGCCCCTCCTCATGCAGAGTTTTTTTTCCTTTTTATTTATTCATTTTTTTAGTTTGTATTTGTCTGTTTTAATTATTATTATTATTTTCTTTTGTCATGTTTATTATCATTCTTTCTTCTACACTTCCCAGGTTCTGGTTTTTGGTGTTTTGGTGTTTTGGCTTTTTCTCTCTTCCCTTTTCCTGGTTTCCATTTTTCTTTTTCTTTCTTGTGGTTATCCACATTCCTTGCTTTTCTTTTTGGATTTTTCCCATTTTTCCTTCATTACTCTCCTACTCTACCTCTTTTCTTTTATTTCTCCCTCCCCAGCAACTCCTTGGAAGGATGTTTGGGCAATCTACTTCCATAGCGATACTGCCTCGGAAACCCAAGGAGGGGTCGCTATGAGTTGGGTTTGACTCAACAGCACACAACAACAACAACAAACCCATAGCAATTTATACATTCAATGCAATCTCATTCCAGACCCCAAACATTCTTTAAGGATATGGAAAAAACAATCACTAACTTTCCACAGAAAAGAAAGAGATTTTGTATAATCAAAGCTTCATTGAAGAACAAAGTAAGATGCTTTACCCTCCCACATCTCCAAACCTACTACACAACCACAGTAGTCAAATTTGCCTGTTTCTCGTACAAGGACAGACACATTGACTAATGGAATAGAATTAAAACCCAGAAATAGATCCATCGACCTATGGTCAGATGATCTTTGGCAAAAGGCTGCAATCCATTAAATGGGGAAGAGACGGTCTGCTTAAAAAATGGTGCTGGAAAAACTGGATACCAATTTGCAGAAAAATGAAACAAGATCTGTAACTACACCAAAAAGTAACTTCAGAGGGACGAAACACTTAAAAGTGAAACCTAAAACTATAAAGTTCCTCAAGGAAAAACTAGGCATAAACTTATGGGCCCTAAAATAAGGAATAAATAGACTATCAAGCATAAACCAAAATGCACAAAAAGTAGAAAATAAACTAGATGAATGGAACCTTCTAAATATTAAAATTTTATGTGATTCCAAAAAAAATTTCATAAACAGTAAGAAAAGAACCTACAAACTGGGAAAAAATATTTGGCAATGACTATCTGACAAGGGACTTACATCTAAAATTTATAGAAAAATTTAACACCTCAACAACAAAAAGACAAAACATCCAAATTAAAATTGGGCAGAAGACATGAATAAATACTTCAAAAAAGAGGATATTCAGGTGATTAACAAACACAGGAAAAATGTTTACAATTATTAGCCATTAGAGAGATGAAAATGAAAACAGTGAGATACCATCTTACTCCAGCATTAGTAGGAAAATTCAACAAGATGGAAAATAAAAATTGCTGGTGAAGATGTGAAAAGTTTAGGACTCTCATGCACTGCTGGTGGAACTGTAAAATGATACAACCACTGAGGAAAGCAGTATGGTGATTTCTTAAAAAGATGGAATTAGAAATACCATTTGACTCAGCAATTCCATTACTAGGTATATATCCTACTGGGAAATTTTATGAATAGCCCTGAAACATTGTCCAATACAGTGCCATAACGTGAGCCCCTCAGGTTGGAAGGCACTCAAAATATGACTGAGAAAGTGCTGCCTCATCAGAGTAGAGCCTAAATTACATTGACAAACTAGAGCTTTCAGGGCCTCCATTTGCTGAAGTGATATGACTAAATATAAGAAGAAACAGCTGCAAAGATCCATTGATAATCAGAACATATAATGTATGAAGTATGAATCCAGGAAAATTGGAAGTTGCAAAAAATGAAATGGAATGCATAAAGCTTGTTATCCTAAGTATTAGTGAGCTGAAATGGATCAGTTTTGGCCATTTTGAATCAGATAACCATATGTTCAGGAGCTCTGGTAGCATAGTGCCTAAAGCACTTGACTGCTAACCAGAAGTCTGGCAGTTCAAACCCACCAGCCACTCCTTGGAAGGAAATGGGGCAATCTACTGCCATAGTAATATTGCCTCAGAAACCCAAGGAGGGGTCGCTATGAGTCGGGTCTGACTGGACGACACATAAAAATAACAATATGTTCTACTATGCAAGAAATGACAATTTGATGAGGAATGGCATGGCATTCATCATCACAAAGAATGTTTCAAGATCTATCCTGAAGTACAATACTGTCAGTGATAGAATAATATACATACACCTACAAGGAAAGTCAGTTAATACTATTATTCAAATTTATACACCAAACACCAAAGCCAAAGATGAGGAAACTGAAGATTTTTACAAACTTCTGCAGTCTGAAATTGACCAAACATGCAATCAAGATGTGCTGATTATCACCAGTGACTGAAATGAAAAAGTTAGAAACAAAGAAGAATCACTGGTTGTTAGAAAATTTGGCCTTGGAGATAGAAATAATGCTGGAGATAGCATGATAGAATTTTGCAAGAGCAATGACTTATTCATTGCAAATACTTTTTTTCAACAACACAAATGGTGGCTATACACATAGACTTCACCAGGTGGAGTACACAAGAATCAGATTGACTACATCTGTGGCAAGACATGATGGAGAAGCTCAATAACTTTAGCCAAAATAATGCCAGGAGCTGATTGTGGAACAGGCCATCAACTTCTCATATGCAAGTTCAAGTTGTGGTTGAAGATAATTAAAACAAGTCCATGAGGGTCAAAATATGACCTTAATTATATCCCTCCTGAATTTAGAGGCACCTAAAGAATATATTTGATACATTGAAAACCAACAACTGAAAACCAGAGGAATTGTGTGATGACATCAAGAACATTATCCATGAAGAAAGCAGAAGGTCATTAAAAAGACAGGAAATGAAGAAAAGACCAAAATGGATATCAGAAAAGACTCTGAAACTCACCCTTAAAGGAAGAGTAGCTAATGCAAATGGAAGAAACAACAAGATAAAATAACTGAAAAGAAGATTTTAAAGAGCAGCTCAGAAAGACAAAGTCAATTATTATAATGAAATATGCAAAGACTTGGAGTTGGAAAGCCAAAAGTGAAGAACACAATCACCATTTCTCAAGCTGAAAGAACTGAAGAGGAAATTTGAGCTTCGGGTTGCAATATTGAAAGATTCTATGGTAAAAATATAAAATGATGCAGGAAATATCAAAAGAAGATGGAACGAATACACAGTCACCGGACCAAAAAGAGTTGATTGATATTCACCCATTTCAGGAGGTGGCATTTGGTTAAGAACCAATGGTATTGAAAGAAGAAGTCAAAATTTGTACTGAGGGAGGTGGCAAAAAACAAGGCTCCAGCAATTGACGGGATACACATTGAGATTTTTCAACAAACAGATACTGCACTGGAGACACTCACTTGTTTATGCCAGGAGATTTGGAAGACAATAACCTGGCCAACTGAATGGAAAAGATCCATAATTGTACCCATTCCAAAGAAAGGTGATTCCACAGACTGTGGAAATTATCTAACAACATCATTAAAATTGCACTCAAGTAAAATCTTACTGAAGATAATTCAAAAATGGTTGCCACAGTATATTGACAGAGAACTTGCAGAAATGAAAGCTGGATTCAGAAGAGTATGTGGAACAAAGGATATCATTGCTGATGTCAGATGGATCTTGGCTCAAAGCAAAGAATACCAGAAAGATGTTTACTTGAGTTTTACTGACTATGCAAAAGCATTTGATTGTGTGGATCATAACATATTATGGATAACATTGAGAGGACTGGGAATTCCAGAACACTTAATTATGCTCATGAGGGACTTGTACAGAGACTAGGATGTTTTCTTTCAAACAGAAAAAGTGGTAACTGCATGGTTCAAAATCAAGTGGAAACTGCATGGTTCAAAATTGTCAGGGTTGTATTGTTTCACCATATTTATTCAATCTGTATGCTCAAAAAATAATCCAAGAAGCTTGACTATATGAAGAATAAGATGGCATAATGCTTAGAGAAACTCATTAAAAACCTACATTATTCAGACAACACAACTTTCCTTGCTGAAAGTGAGGATGGCTTGAAAACTTACTGATGAAATTGAAGACAACAGTCTGCTGTATGGATTGTTGTTGTTGTTGTCGTTATGTGCCGTTGAGTTGGATCTGACTTATAGCAACCCCTTCTTGGGTTGCCGAGGCAGTATCACTATGGAAGTAGGTTGCCCAACCTTCCTTCTGAAGAGTGGGTGGTGGGTTTGAACCAGCAGCCTTCTGGTTAGCAGCCAAGTGCCTTAGGCACTATGCTTCTGCAGTATGGATTACACCTCAAAATAAAGAAAAGAAAAATCCTCACAATGGGACCAATAAGCAGCATCATGCTAAATGGAGAAAAGACTGAAGTTGCCAAAGACTGTATATTGCTTGGTTGTACAATCAACATCAATGGAAACCTCAATCAAGATATCAGACATCATATAGCATTGGGCAAATCTGCTGCAAAGGACCTTTCTCAAGTGCTGAAGAGCAAAGATGTTTTCTTGAAGACCAAAGTGAACTTGACACAAGCCATGGTATTTTCAATTATCTCATATTCATGTGAGAGCTGGACAACAAAAAAGGAAAACTGGAGAAGGGTTGATGCTTTTGAGTTGTGGTGATGGTGAAGAAAGCTAAATGTACCCTGGACTGCTAAAATAACTAACAAATCTGTCCCGGAAGAACTGTAGCCAGAATGCTCCTTCACAATGAGAGTGGTCAAACTTCATCTCACCTTCTTTGGTCATGTAAGAAGGGACCATTCCCTGGAGAAGGATAACATGTTTGGCAAAGTGGAGCAACAATGAAAAAGGAGAAGGCCCTCAACAAGATGGATTGACACAATGGCTGCAACGATGGGCTCAGGCATAGCAAGGATCATGGGGCTGGCAAAGTACCAGGCACTGTTTCATTTCTGCTGTACATGAGATTGCTATGAGTCAGAGATGACTCAAAAACACCTAACAACAATTTTAAAGAAATGAGAGCCAGGGCAAGAACAGATATATGCATACCCATGTTCATCATAGCACTATTTATAACAGCAAAAAGATGGAAACAGCCTCCGTGCCCATCAACAGAAAAATGGATAACCATACTATAGTACATACACACAGTGGAATACTATGCAACCCTAAAGAATAACGTAGATTCAGCAAAACAATACACAATGTAAATAAACTTGGAGGACATTATGCTGAGTGAAATAAATCAATCACAGAAGGACAAATATTGTATTAGTTCATTATTGTAAAAAGTTAAGGAAAAGTTTCTATATGCAAGGAAATTTTCTTTCTTAATTACCAGAGGCAATATACCAAATGTGAGTTATCAACACAGTATCACTGAGGAAGAGGAAGATATAGAGAGGTGCGTGGGAGGTACAGACAACAAAGATGAACTCTTTTGAGCAAAGAGTACTGCATTGTCAGTGAGGGCAAACATTGGTATATGAGGGAATAGATGGGTGGACAGGCTGAACAATTAGGCATGTCTATGCAGGGGGAAATGTGACCATGACCATGAATAGTGCTGGCAGATAATGTTTCTACAAGCATAGTTGTATGTTCTGTATACAGTAGCGCTGACATGGCACAAGGTTATAGTCACTTCTTAGCCACAGATACCTGAAGGGAGTGAGTTGTTGGATCTGTGCACTCAAGACCATGGTTTCAGGGTCCATCAAGCTCAATTGGTAAAATGTAATACACAAAAGCATTTTTCCACATCCTACTTGGTGAGTGCAAACTGGGATCTTAAAAGCTTTTAAATTGCCATCTAGATGCAATGATGAAGCTCTCCTCATCCAGAGCAAAGAAGAATGAAGAAAATCAAAGACACACAGAAACAATTAGTCCACGGGACTGGTACATCATGTGATCCTCAGCTTATATGACTATGGCACCAGAACTAGACGGTGCCCGGCTACCACTGTCAACCACTTGGAGGGGAATCTATGCAGGAGATCCTGCATAGAGTGAGAGAACAATGTGGAACAAAACCCAACATCATTTAAAAAAAATGGGGGGCCCAGGTTTACTGGTCTGACAGAGCTTGGTGGAACCCCAAGAATATGGCTCCTACCTCCTCTTCAGGTCTGGAATTGAACCCACTCCTGTGGCTTCCAGCCAAACAAAATACAAGCATATAAGCTAAACATTTACATTAGGTAGATACACTCCTTGAAGAGATCAATTAGGGGAGAACAGAAGGGTTATGTATACACAGGGAGCAGCTCAGTGTGCAGGAGTGTATGGGAGAAAAGGAGACAGGGAAGAGATATATATGGGGAGGAAGTGGGAAGAGAGATATTAGATTGTGGGAAATTGCAGTCAATGTCATGAGAGGAAGTGCATGTGAACTGTTATCTGGAAATGAATTTTCTCTGTAACCTTTCACCCAAATCACAATAAAATTAAAAAACAAACAAACACACCAGCACCACCACCACTACCACCACCAACAACAAAAACATTGAAGCCACAGTCAAGAAGTCAGACATCATATTGCAATGGGCAAATCTGCTGCTAAAGACCCCTTTAAAGTGTTGCAGAGCAAAGATGTCACTTTGATGACTAAGGTGCATGCAATGTAAGTCATGGTATTTTCAATAGCCACATACATATATGAAAGCTGACAATGAATAAAAAAGAAGGAAGAAGAGTTCTTGCCTTGAATTCTGTTGGCAAAGAATACTGAAAATACCGTAGACTACCAGAAGAATGAACAAATCTATACTGGAATAAGTCCAGCCAGAATGCTCTTTAGAAGTGAATGGCCAGACTTTGTGTCATCTACTTTGGTAAAGTTTTCAAAAAGTCCATGTAGAACTATATAATGCTTGGTAAAGTAGAGTGTTAGCCAAAACAGGGAAGAAACTCAAGGAGAAGAATTGACCATTAGGTGCAACAATCAGCTTATACATTACAAGGGTTGTGAGGATGGCATAGGACCAGGCAAAGTTTCATACGGTTGTATGTAATATCCCTGTTAGTTGGAGCCAACAGGATGACACCTAACAACAGCATCAACATGCAGAAACACTGAAAACTTTGATCAGCAATAGAAAATAAATAAATTTTCATGCAAAAAGAAACTAATGTGAAGAAAAACAAAACAAAACAAAATCACTCCTAAATACATGCAGGACACTGACGTATTTTCAAATGTACCCTTACTTGATTATGTGGGCTTATTGATCTCCTTATATGCTTAGAATAGCTTTTACATTCTCAAGCTAACGAAACTGAAGTAAAGAAATCAAGCCCTGATCTTTGATATTGAAGAATTCCATGGACAAAATACTGAAAGACAAAAGTAATTTCAAAGAACATGGAAGAAATACAGTCATTGTACTAAAACAAACAAAAAAAATTGGTCAGTGTGAAACCATTTCAGGAGGTAGCATATGATCAAGATATGATGGTATTGAGGGAGGGTGTCCAACTGTACATAAGGCATTGACTAAAGCCTCCAGAAATTGAGGGAATACCGAGTGAGGGAATATCAACTTTTCAAGAAATGGATGGAATAGTGGAAGTGATCATTTGTCTATGCCAAGAAATTGGGAAGACAGCTACTGGACCAACTAAGGAAAGATGATTCATCAAAATGTGGATATTATCAAACAATGTCATTAATATCATGCGCAAGTAAAATTTGGCTAGCAATAAAAAAAAGATCACAGTAGTATAACAACAGAAGCTGCTCATAGTTATACTTTATTACAGCAAAAACCACACAGGATAAATTCAGCAAAGGGGAATGGTGAATAGTGGAGACTAGTGGAGATTAAGCACAAAGTTACAGTGTACTCTTCCAGTGGAGTCCCACATTCATCCCTTAACTCTGCCAACAGTAAATTGTGACAACATGCATGCAGTGTTGGCAACCAGGGAAGCTCACCTGTTTCTTGGTATCAGAATTTTATAAAATATTTTAAAGGTTCAGAGTTCCCACATTCCTGACACTAGTTACTCAATAGCCACTCTCCCTAGATGTCAAATTGGTATCACATGGCCTGAGGCACCCACCATCAATCCAATTGCTAGACCAGAAAATACATTCTTAGCAGGAGGAAATTCCAAGGAATTAGAGGCTGGTCAAAGACCAAAACTTTCTTTGGAATGTACCAAAAAACCAAACTCACAATTTGACTCATAGCAACCCCTCCTTGAGTTTTCCAGGCAGTATCTCTATGGAAGTAGATTGCCTAATCTTCCTTCCAAGGAGTGGCTGGTCGGTTTGAACGGCAGACTTCTGGACAGCAGTCAAGTGTCTTAGTCGCTACACCACCAGACTGTTTGAATATGCCAGGCTTGCTGAGGGCATTCTTACTGCACATGTTGTAACGTGGTCTCAGTAATTTTCATTTACTGACATGGAATATTTTTGAACAACTCATCATTTGACAGAAACATATGTTTAATATTACTAATTGCTATTATTACTATCATTAGTATTATTGCTACATCCATTAGCATCATTGTTATTAATTTAGATTTCTATTTATTTCATAAATATTATGTTTTTTAAGAAAGTAAAAGGCTTTTGTAAGTAGTGAAGTGCATTAGTAAATCATTGATAACCTTTTTTCCTAACAGTTTTTAAATTTTTCTTTATATATGTTAATATATCTCATATTTATATCTAATTTCTAATTTGTTCTATTGTCCTTTTGATTTTTCCTTACATTTTTGCCTGAAGTCTATCAATTTAATTCATTCTTCAATTTCATATATAAGAAACTTGACCTAAAAGTGGCTAAAGGAAGAAAGAAGTTAATTTCTCTTTCACATACAAAACATTTGATTGTGAATCATCCATGTTTGGTAATGGATACTGCTCCATCACAAAGGGTTGGCTATCTATATGAAATTTCATCATTTTTTTCCACCTCTTGGTCAAAAACAGTCCCTCAAGCCCTACCTATGTATCCTCTTTCCAAATAGCAGGAGAAGGTTTTGTAACTTCCATTGAAAGCATTCCCTGAAAGTTTCGCACAGCCTTCCTCATCTTATTGCCTAGAACATAATTGCATAGCCACACATACATGAAAGGCAGTTTTGAAAACTCAATTATTGCTAGAAGTGGAAATGTTCCCAGCTACGTGTAATTTTTTTTGTCACTCAGGAAGGAAAAGAAAATGTGGCCAACAAGTAAGAGTATTTGTCAAATACATCTTTATGTTTATATATTAATTTATTTATAATCCAGTTTCCAGCTAATTAAATGATTTATTTTTACAGTTTTAGTTCTTCATTTTTATAAGGTATGTTAGAATGGAGTTTTCTAAACTTTAATGTTGGCTTATAAAAATTATTTTCTCAAATAATTTTCATAACAAAAATTAGGACTATATGGTACAGTAATATCACCTCTTGTATGTAGGTTTGTTATAATGTGGTGGCTTGAATAATACTGTTATGCTACAAAATTTCTATGCTACAAGAATATCAAATCCCAG
>NW_006922151.1:31552-32583 GCF_000298275.1 Orycteropus afer afer | reverse complement strand
TTTTGCACAAATTAATACTAAATTAAGACTTTCAAATTTACACACCAACCTCCGGAGCCAAAGATAAAGAAATAGAAGATTTTACCAAATTTTGTCATCTGAAATTAACCAACCATGATATCAAGAGCTAGAGATAATTACTCATGATTTTAATATAAAAACTGGAAACAAAGAAGAAGCATTGGTGGTTGGAAAATATGGCCTTGGTGATAGAAATAATGACAAATATTACATGAGATAATTTTGCAAGACCAATGACTTATTCATCATAAAATCCTTTAGAAAACAACACAAATGATAATGATACATGAGGAGCTCCTCAGATGGAATAGACAGGAATCAAACTGACTGCATCTATGGAAAGAGATGATGGAAAAGTTCAATATTATCAGTGAGAAAAAGGCCAAGGGCTAACTGTGGATCAGGCCATCAGTTGCTCATATGGAAGTTTAAAGTAATGGTGAAGGAAATTAATGCAAGCCCATGACAGCCAAAATATGAACTTGATTATATCCCACTTGGAATTAGAGACAATCAATCTGAAGAAGAGATTGGATGCATTCAATACCAGTGACCGGAGACCAGACGAGCTGTGAGATGATATCAAGAACAACATGCACAAAGAAAGCAAAAGGTCATTAAAAAGACAGGAACAGAAGAAAAGACCAAAATGGATATCAGAAGATACTCTAAAACTTGCTCTTGAATGGGCAGGAGCTAAAGTGAATGGAAGAAATGATGAAATAAAAGAGCTGAATGGGAGATATTAAAGGGTCACTCAAGAAGACAACATAAATTATTATAATGAAATATGCAAAGACCTAGAATAAAAAAAAAATTGACAGGGAAGAACGTGGTTAGCATTTCTCAGTCTTAAAGAGCTGAGGAAAAGAAATTCAACTCTTGCATTTTTATATTAAGGGATTATATGGGTGCAAAAAGGACTAGGAGGCCACATATTCTGACCTCCTAGAACCCCACAAGAGGAAGGCAGAATCACCATCAATGGCCCAAGGCCTATTCCTGCGAGG
>NW_006922151.1:8284-9385 GCF_000298275.1 Orycteropus afer afer | reverse complement strand
GAAGTAGATTGCCCAATCTTCCTTCCGAGGAGTGGCTGGTGGGTTTGAATTGCCAGCTTCTGGTTAGCAGTCAAATGCCTTAAGCACTACACCACCACAGCTCCCAAATTGTTGATATATTGGTATCCTTTCTTTACTCTGAGTTCTTTACTAACTTTATTTATAGATGTATTCATTAGAGATTTTCTTTGTTCAGTGATTTTTTTAAAACTTTTTTTTTTTTATTTCTAGTAATTTTCCAGTGGAAATCCTTTTTAAAAAGCAATTTTAATGTGTTGCAAGTGGGTGCTGAAACAAAAAGTTGACTGCATTGCCTGAGAAAGAACCCATCAGGATAAATAATCAAGTTATAATTAACATTCCTTTGAGAATTACGAACTCTAAAATAGAAGAACTATTTGAATTGGTTATAGATAATCATAAAACTCCTGAAAATGAACCTCCATAAGCTAGTTGTACAATTGTGAAATTGAATCATCTTGCTTGTGTGCATAAATGATATTGATCATCCCTGGTGTACATCCTTGCTAATTGCTATGGATCCAGAATAATACCTCTGGGTATGAAAAGGAACCAGGGATTTTAAAAAATAGAAATAACTGTGGGATCAGACTTGTCTTAATGAGCTTACAAGTATATTTCTTTACTTCTGCTTCTATTCAGTATAGTTCCTTCAAATAATTATGTCATTAATCTCCAATTTATTATTTAGATTGCAATGTCTCCCCATTTGATGCAAAGTTATTATGCAGAAAATAAAATTTATAAGGAAGAGATGTGAAAAGTCTGAGATGCTCATATTATACAGAATCTCAAAGCAGCCTGTGACAAAAAGCATAAATGTTTATAAAACAAGTGGATTTACCACATCTAAAAAAATCTCCCTCTTATTAATTCTTTATTTTTCCATTATTGGACAAATTAAAAAATAATATATAATCCCGTGGTATACTGGTTAATTTGATCTTGAAGTATATTATTGAAAAGTATTGTGTAGAACAATGTTGAAGCTGTATGGTTTCATGGGTCATTATTTATTTTTTTTCAGGACTCTTCATTGAAAAATATTATAAATTCATTTGATTGGTTATTTAAATATCA
>NW_006922151.1:0-7304 GCF_000298275.1 Orycteropus afer afer | reverse complement strand
CAATGTCCAGGTTCCTCATGAGCACAATTAAGTGTTCTGGAATTCCCATCCTTCTCAATGTTATCCATAATTTGTTATGATTCACACAATCAAATGCCTTTGCACAGTCATTAAAACACAAGTAAACAAGTTTCTGGTATTCTTTACCTTGTGCTAAGATCCATCTGACAGCAGCTAGGCTATCCCTTGTTCCACTTCCTCTTCTGAATCCAGCTTTCACCACTGGAAGTTCTCTGTCAATATACTGCTGCAACCATTTTTGAATTATCTTCAGTAAGATTTTACTTGCTTGTTATATTAATGATATTGTTCGATAATTTATACATTCATTGGGATGACCTTTCTTTTGAATAGGTACAAATATGGATTTCTTCCAGTCTGTTGACCAGGTAGCTATCTTTCAATCTCTTGGCATAACCATGTGAGTGCCTCCAGTGGGGCATCCGTTTGTTGAAACATGTCAGTGGGTATCCCGTCAATTCTTGCAACCTTGTTCTTCATCAATTCCTTCAGTGCAGCTTCAACTTCCTCCTTCAATACCATTGGTTCTTGATTATATGCCACCTCCTGAAATGGATAAAGATCTATCTACCAGTTATTTTGGGTACAGTGACTTCATATTCCTTCCATCTTCCATCTTCTTTTGATATTTCCTAAATTATTCAATGTTTTGCCCTTAGAATCTTTCAATATTGAAACTTGCGGCTTAAATTTTCTCCTTAGTTCTTTCAGCTTGAGAAATGTCAAGTGGGTTCTTCCCTTTTGATTTTCTAACTCAGAGTTTTGCACATTTCATTATAGTGATTGGCTTTGTCTGCTCGAGCTGCTCTTTGAAATCTTCTGTTCAGCTCTTTTATCTTGTCATTCCTTCTATTTGCTTTAACTACCCTCTGTTTGAAGACAAGTTTCAGAGGCTCTTCTTTCATCCATTTTTGTCTTCTCTTCTTTTCTCATTTTTTTAGTGACCTCTTGCTTTCTTCATGGATTATGTTTTTGATGTCATCCCACAATTTTTCTGGTTTTTGGTCATTGGTGTTCAATGCAGCAAATCTATTCTTATATGGTCTCCATATCCAGGAGAGGTATATTCAAGGTGATATTTTGGCTCTCTTGGACTTGTTTTAATTGTCATTAACTTCAAGTTGAACTTGCATATGAGCAGTTGATGGTCTGTTCCACAATCAGCTCCTGGCCTGGCTTTGGCTGAAGATATTGAGCTTTTCCACCTCCTCTTGCCACAGATGTAGTCAATCTGATTCCTATGTATTCCATCTGGTGAAGTCCACGTGTAGAGCCCCTGTTTGTGTTGTTGAAAAATGGTGTTTGCAATGAACAAGTCATTGGTCTTGCAAAATTCTGCCATGCGAGTTCCAATTTCTGTCACCAAGGCCAAATTTTTCACTACTGGTGATTCTTCTTTGTTTCCAACTTTTGCATTCCAGTCACTGGTGATAAATAACACATACTGATTGCATGTTCTGCCAATTTCAGAGTGCAGAAGTGGATAAAATCTTCAATTTCCTCATCTTTGGCTTTGGTGGTTGGTGCATAAATTTGCATAATAGTTGTATTAACTGGTCTTCTTTGTAGGCATATGGATATCATCCTATCATTTACAGCATTGTACTTCAAGACAGATCTTGAAATATTCTTTTTGATGATGAATGCCATGTCATTCCTCTTCAAATTGCCATTCCTGGCATAGTAGATCATATGGTTGATTCAAAATGGCCAAAACCAGTCCATTTCAGCTCATTAACGCCTATTATGTCAAATTTTCCTAGATTCATACTTCATACATTCTGTGTTCTGATCAATAACGGATGTTTGCAGCTGTTTCTCCTCAATTTGAGTCATGCCACATTAGCAAATGGAGGTCTTGCAAGCTTTACCTTATTCATATCAGTAAGTTTGATTTTACTCTAATAATGTAGCTCTTTCCCAGCCATTTTTTGAGAGCCTTCCAACCTAAATGGCTCATCCTCCTGCACTGTATTGGACAATGCTTCCAGGCTTTTCATAAAATTGTGCAGGAATATATCAGATGGAGTTTCTCTGCTATTCATAAGGTTTTCCCTGACCAATTCTTTGAGAAATGGATTACACATTTCTTCTTCCCAATCTATCTCAGTCTGCAAACCACACTCAAAGCTGTGGACCATGTGCTCCCCACTGGGTTTGAAACACCGGTGGCAGAGCCTCAAGCCTCCCAACAACACATCACCGCAGTAGGACAAACTGCTAGAGAAGTTTGTTTCCTTCAGCTGTTCAAAACCTCTCCAACCTCCCCTTACCTGGATCCCTGCCGCTGCTTCCTCCAGTATTATGAAATAGTAAAAAGAAAAATGCATATTTCATTTTGGAAGCTTTCCCTCTTATTAAACATTAATGGGCTTCTCAGTGAGAGACACATTGGCCTAATGAGTCAAAAAAACAAACTCACTGCCATCAAGTCAGATCCCACTCATAGCGACCCCTCCTTGGGTTTCCATGGCAGTATCACTACGGGAGTAATTGTTCAGTTTTCCTTTCAAGGAGGGGCAGGTGGGTTTGAACCGCCAGCTTTCTGATTAGCAGTCAAATGCCTTAGATGCAATGCCACCAGAGCTCCACCGGCCTAATGAGTAAGCAGGTGTTTATATAAATGTTTTGAATGAAAATACTTTGCTGTATATAATAATTTTCTATTCTATCTATTGAAAATGGCTCTTTTATTTTAATATCTAGATTATATTTATAAACATACTTTTAATCTTGTCTCTTTGTTCAGATGCAAAAAAACAAATTCAAATGTAATTATATTCAAAAGAATGATATGTTTTTGTATACAAGTATAATTTCTTATGTAAACAAATAAACAAGCATTACATTTTGACAATAATAATGACAAAGATAAATAACAAAAATGATATCCTTTTATCAGATTATTGCAATATATTCTTTGCTTTGCAAGAAGATATCTGTGTCAATCATTCTGGATTGGACTTTTCTTTGGCAATGACTCAATGTTTGCCAGTGATACCAAATAATAATAACCAGTGGCCTTGAATTGATTCTGAAATATGGTGACCCCACGTGTGTCATAAGATTCTGAACAGTTTATTTCTTGGAAGTAGATCTCTAGATATTTCTTTGAGGCACATCCAGGTAGAATTGAATCTGTATCCTTTCAGGTAGTAACTATGAGCTTTAATAGTTTGCACCACTCAGGGACTCACCTCCAGTGATATCTTATGGTTGAATTTGGTTTAATGCCATAAGCAGCTAGCTTGCTGCTTGTAGTAAGTAAAATACCTCTGATTAACACTAACAGCTTAATTATCATCAAGTTCCAATTTTGATTTAGCTTCTCCTTTAATTTATTTTACATCCAGGCTTATGATGTACGTAGAGATAAGGCATTTAACAGGAGTCTCTAACAGTCCTCCAAGGAGACTTGGTGGCACAGTGTTTCAGTGCTCTGCTTATAACTGTAAGCTCAGTGTTTCAAACCCAACAGTGGCTCTCCAAGTGAAAAGATCTATTGATCTGCTTCTGTAAAGAATGCAACCTAGAAAACCCTGTGGGGAAGTTCTACTCTGTCACATAGTGTCACCATGAATCAAAATTGACTGGATGGCACACACCAGCAAAAATAGTCCTCCACAACAGTATGATCTGAGTGACAATAACCCTCCACAATAGCACAATCTGAGCGAAACAGGTTTGAGGAGCTGTTGTCTCTCAGAAAACAAGGGGAACAGCACATTATTTTAAATAAACTTAAATTTTTTATACTACAACTATATGCAAGAAAGGGTCAGGAATCCCTTATAAGAGTGCTTGTTGTTGTTGTTGCTGTTATGTGCCGTCGAGTCGGCCCCGACTCATTGAGACTCCTCCTTGGGTTTCCGGGGCAGTATCACTACGAAAGTAGGATTGCCCAACCTTCCTTCCGAGAAGTGGCTGGTGGGTTTGAACCGCCAGCCGTCTGGTTAGCAGGCAAGTGTCTTAGCCACTATGCTACCAGAGCTCCCTATAAGAGTGCAGTAGATGATAATACCTTTCTGAGACCTGGACTTTTCAATAAAATATTGAATTCAAGTTAATATGAAATATCTGATCGATTACTGAAGAGGGCTGATTATTGTAAAGCCAAGTTACCAAGACACCAGGACATGGAGTTGTTTCAGAGCAGCAGTTTATTGGCGCTCCCGGGCAAGATTCTCATGCCCTAACAGCAGGGCTAGAGAAGTCGCATCCCCGGGCAGGGGGCATGGATTTTTATAGACACAGAGAGGACCTGTTTGGGGACTGCAGGGCAGTGACAGGGTCCTCTAAGGAAATGGCAGGGTTCAATTAGCTGTTAGCATGGGTCTGCACTTAATTAGCATGAGGGGGCTTCAGAGGAGGAAGTCTGTCACTGCAGGGACTTTACAGTCTGGGCGGGTTCTGTTACTGTGGTTGTCTTATCAGGTTGTCTCATCAGGGCCTGACATCTAGAGGAAGCTGCCAACTGACATTTTGGGGCCTGGGTCTGCTTCAGCCTAACAATTATGTACTTGTTTGTTTTTCTTGTGTCTTGTATTGAAAATTATTTTTCATCTGTGGTGGTTATGTTTCTGTGTCACCTTGGCTGGCCTTGGTTGAGTGTCTGGGGAGCCGGTGGTAGTTATTCCCCATGATGAGACTGGCAATCAACCCCATGGTGGGATCTACCACAAACAGCTGAGTAGCATCTTTGGGTATGTGGTCTGCTTCCTGTATGTAAGAAGCAGCTTTGGGAATTGTCTCTAGCATATGGCATGCTTGGACCATGCACGTAGCTGTGTCATTGTTCAGCAGGCTGCCATGCTTTGCAGACTTTGGGACTTACAATGAACTTGAATTAATGGTCTGCCTTGTGGTTGGTAACCTTGGAACTGCCTTTTTTGCTTGTTAACCTTGGGCTTGTCAGCCTCAGCAGCCAGCAGCTGTCTGAGTGAAGAAAAGCCTCTAGCTCCAGTGAGCCATGAGCTGGAGGCAGAGCTGAAGCCCAAGGCTGAGTGGCTTTCACCAAGGCCCTGGCACATTGAACTTAGACTTAAAGTCTCCAAATTGTAAGAATAAACATCTGTTTGTTTAAGCCATCCATTTATGGTATATATTCATGTCAGAGTGGCACTCAGTAACCAGAACACACTCCATAGGGAAAGAAAGATTAATTTAAAGACAGTGAACTAAATCCAAGATACATGATTTATCTATGTATGTAACTTTAGTCAAATTACCTAACCTCACTTTCTCATTTTTTAGATATCCTCTGATACAACCTCAGAAATTCAAGGAGGAGTCACTATGAGTCAGATCTGACTTGAGGGCAGTGAAATGGTTCTTTTTTTTTTTTTTTTTTTGGTATCATCTGTCAGTTTGCCCTGTATTGGCTTATATGCAACCTAAATAGATTAAACTTTACAATCAGTGAGTAGAAGTTACAATGACTTGGATTTAGACACAAAGTGAAGCAAACCATTCTCACAATTTGAGTGACCAATAATGACTATATTGCCCAACAAAATAGTGAACTTCTATTCATTCAGGATTTATCCAAATGCTTGGTGATCATCTTATTGATTCCATAATTTTATGAAAAATTTTGATATTAATAATACAACTTAAGCTTCTTACTTAATTTTTGAATCAAAATTTCTTTGCAGTACCTGTACAAAAAAAAAAAAAAAAGAGTTAGTAGGAAAATGAATGCTTCACTTACTGAACTTTCTGCCTTCAGTGTTAGTGTTAGAATTCATGTTATCACTCTCATGCATATAAATTTTCCCTCTTCAGCTTTAATAGGTAGCATGGAATATTTTTGCACTTTTTTGCCTTCTTTGCCCGTATCATTCCCAACAGATGTGCTTATTCTGTAATGTAATAGCTACTTTTCTAATCAACAAAGAGTACATTCCACTGTATTCATTGCTGTGGCAAATGTGTCTGCCAGTCTACCTGTAATTCTTATTCAGTGAACTATCAGCAGTCAAAAATGATAAAAGAACATTAATTAAATGGCCTTACAGCTCAGCAGACAGCCATACCAACTGATATAAGAAGAAAAGATTAGATAGCCAGCCTTCTTTTTTTGGCTCCTGAGTTATCTACAATTCTTAGACAATAGACAGAAAACTGCAACAGCATTAGCTAAACATGTAGCAGAAAATTTAAAGCTGAAAGTTAAAGAAAACATGGTCCATGAGGAGAGATCTAAGATTGGATGGCTAAAAATCAGTACTAGAACAATGGTAGGATTTGATGAGATGCATGAAATAGAGGTCAGTATGTCAATTGATATATCTGATGGGATGATGTGCCTGGATGGGAAGAGATAAGAAAAGTGGATGAATTATGATCCTTAAGTTTTTGTGCTGATGTTTTAAAATGGGATTAGGAGTATAATGTGTCAGAGTAGGAATCAGAAATCTTATTCAGAAACTGACACTTCTACTTACTTAAATGCGTGCTTTGGAAAATATTACTTAAGACTATAACAACTATTTTCTCATTTATGAAGCATAGAATTATATGTGTTTTGCTTTTCTTTCAGGGTTGATATGATAAATAATGAGAGTAAAGCATTTTAATAATAGGTAGAGGGAATTTGTAATTTGTGTGTATGAATATGATAGGATCCAGAACAAATTTGCCATCTGCCATGTGTTAGGCTGAAGCAAAACCCAGGCCCCAAAATGTCAGTTGGCAGCTTCCTCTAGATGTCAGGCCCTGATGAGACAACCCAATAAGACAACCGCAGTAGCAGAACCCGCCCAGAGTGTAAAGTCTCATGCAGTGACAGACTTCCTCTTCTGAAGCACCCTCATGCTAATTAAGTGCAGACCCCTGCTAACAGCTCATTGAACCCTGCCATTTCCTTAGAGGACCCTGTCACTCCCCTGCTGTCTCCAAACAGGTCCTCTCTGTGTCTATAAAAATCCATGCCCCCTGCGCGGGGGTGCGACTTCTCTAGCCCTGCTGTTAGGGCATGAGAACCTCGCCCGGGAGCGCCAATAAACTGCTGCTCTGAAACAACTCCGTGTCCTGGTGTCTGGGTAACTCAGCTTTACACCATGATTTTCCCTCTGCACGTATAATAAATAGAGTCCCAAATAAACACAATTTTACATATGCTTTAATAAGTCTGTACACATGGCAACATTATGGGCCATCATAAGCCAATTTTTGGAACTTCTGTGGGTCTATGAAAACTAAGTTAAGAAACTGAAAAAGTTGTTGTTAACTAAGTTAAGAAACTCTGAAAAAGAGTAACATAAAATGATGAACAAAAGGCG
>NW_006922150.1:1693228-1693763 GCF_000298275.1 Orycteropus afer afer | reverse complement strand
TAGTAGATGGTTGTATACAGTGAAGAATATTTTTATGAAGTAATATACCACCTCTTTATTTATACTTTAAGGAGCTCTGGTGGTGTAGTGCCTAGGGCATTTGACTACTAACCAATAGTCAAACTCACCAGCCACACCACAAAAGGAAGACTAGGAAATCGACTTTCATAAAGATTTACTGCCTTAGAAACCCAAAGGGGTCACTATGTGTCAGAATTGACTCGATGGCAGTGACTTTTTTTTTTCTTTTTTGGGTATTTATACTTTAGGAGTTTGGATTTATTTAAAGTAATTTTTATTAAAGTAAAAACACCACAGTTCAAATTGTTTAGAGTATTCCCACTAAAGTCATTGACATTAAGTGCACTTAATGAAATGGGGTCTCTACCAGAGGAATACATTATACATAATTTATTTTTGCCATATCCTGACTTAAAATTGCAGCATAGCATTGAGCTATCCAGTAGTCCAAGGAAGATTGCTGTTAATAATAGTTATTTCTGAAATCACTATGAAAAAGTGTAAGTGTTTGTCA
>NW_006922150.1:1690892-1691838 GCF_000298275.1 Orycteropus afer afer | reverse complement strand
CATCTGGCCTTCTTTGTGTTGTGCCATGAAATTGATGTTTCAGGGAACCCACACAAAAATGCTCATATTCAAGATTACACAATTTCTGTGAGTAAAATTCTGTCTTTCAGTTCTTACCTAGAAATCTCTTCTGGCAGACACTTGGGCAGACACTTGTTAAATTTTCCCAAACCAAAACCAAAATGACTACTATTGAGTCTGTTCTGACTTATAGCGACCCTTTAAGGACACAGTAGGCTTGTCCCATAGGATTTCCAAGACTGTAAATCATTATGGAATTTGACCACCTCATCTATATCCTGTGGAGCAACTGGTGGTTTTGAACAGGTGGACTAGTTTGATTAGTAGCTAAATGCTTTAACTACTACACCAACAGAGCTTGTTTGTTAGCTTGTAAGTAAGTGGAAAGTCTCAGATCATTCACATTTCTTGGTAAGAACAAGCTAGTTAGGTTCTTGCAAATGAGCAACAAGAAATGTATGTCGCAGATTAAAGTTTTGAGAATAAAAGATTCAAATTTGGTACTGTGGAAAGAAAATGATATACTTTAAAAAATAATTCAAAATAAGAAGAAACAGCTACAAACATTCATTAATAATTGGAGTGTGAAATGTACGAAGTATAAATATAAGAAAATTGAAAGTTGTGAAAAATGAAATACATTGTATAAAGATTGATATCCTAAGCATTAGTGAGATGAAAATCACTGGTATTGGCCATTTACAATCATACAATTATATGATCTATACCAGGAATGACAAATTAAAGAGGAATGGCATTGCATTCATCATCAAAAAGAATATTTCAAAATCCATCCTGAAATACAATGCTGTGAATGATAAGACAACATCATTCACCTAAAGGAAAAATTGTTGATATTACTAATTTTCAGATTTATGCACAAAACTCTAAAGCCAAAGATAAAGAAATAGAGGATTTACACCAA
>NW_006922150.1:1688887-1690377 GCF_000298275.1 Orycteropus afer afer | reverse complement strand
AATGACAGAATACCACATAAATTGTAGGGATAACATCAAGAATATCATACATAAAGAAGCAAAAGGTCATTCCAAAGAGGAAAGGAAGGAACTATAAAAACAGATGTCACAAGAGTCTCTGCAACTTACTCTTGAATGTAGAGAAGCTAATGTGAATGGAAGGAATGATGAAATAAAAGATCTGAACAGAAGATTTCAAAGGGCAGCTTGAGAAGAAAAAGTAAAGTACTACAATGAAATGTGCAAAGACTTGGAGTTAGAAAACAAAGGGGAAGAACATGCTCAGCTTAAGCTTAAAGAACTGAAGAAAATATTCAAGCCTCTAATTGCAATACTGAAAGTCTATGGGCAAAATGTTGAATGCAGGGAGCATCAAAAGTAGACAGAAGAAATACAAAAAGTCATTATACCAAAAAGAATCATTGATATACAACCATTTCATGAGGTAGCATATGATCAAGAACCAGTGGTATTGAGGGAAGGAATTCAAGCTACACTGAAGCAATCGGCAAAAAACAAGGTTCCAGAAATTGACAGAATAGCAATTGATGTGTTACAACAAATGGATGCAGTGCTGAAGGCCCTTATTCATTTATGCCAAGAAATTTGGAAGACAGCTACCTGGTCACTCAACTAGAAGATATTGATATTTGTGCCCATTTTAAGATGATCGAAAAGAAGGTGTAAATTATTGAATATCATTAATATCACACAAAAGTAAAATTTTGCTGAATATAATCCAAAAATAGCTACAGCAGTTTATTGACATGGAACTAACAGAAATGCAAGTTGGATTCAGAACAGTAGGTGGAACAGGGATATATCATTGCCGATTTCAGATGGATCTTGGCTAAAAGCAAAGAACACTAAAGACATGTTTACATGGGTTTTATGGAGTATGCAAAGGCATTGAACTGTATGGATCATAACAAATTATTCATAATATTGTGAAGAATGGAAATTCCAGAACACTTAACTGTTCATAAAGAACATGAACATAGACTAAGAAGCTGTCATTCTAACAGAACAAGAAGATATTGCATGGCTCAAAATTAGGAACGATGTGCGACAAGCTAATATCCTTTCACCATACTTATTAATTCTTTATACTGAGGAAACAATCTTTGAAGCTATACTTATGAAGAAAAAATTGGCAGAAGGATTGGAAATAGGCTCCTTAACAAACTGTGATATGCACATGACACAACCTTGCTTGCTGAAAATGAAAATGACTTAAATACTTTATGATGAAAGTCAAAGACTGCAATCTACAGTATGGCTTACACCTCTACATAAAGAAAACAAAAATCCTAACAAATAGACCACTAAACAGCATAACAATAAATAGAGGAAAGATTGAAGTTGTCAGGGATTTCATTTTCCTTGAATCCACCAAAATCAATGCTTTTGAAAGCCAAAACCAAAAACCAAACTCACTGCCGTGGAGTCGGATCTGACTCATAGTGACCCCACCTTGGGTTTCCAAGGTG
>NW_006922150.1:1686775-1688502 GCF_000298275.1 Orycteropus afer afer | reverse complement strand
GACAGTGACCTCGCTTCATCTCTCTTACTTTGGTCATATTGTCAAAAGGGACTAATCCCTGGAGAAGGATATCATGTTTTGTAAAGTAGAGGGTCAGTGATAAAGGGGAAGACCCTTGACAAGATGGTTTTGATTCAGTGACTGCAACAATGGGCTCAAACATAGCAAGAATTGTGAGGATTGTGCAGGACTGGGCAATGTTTTGTACTGTTGCACATAGGGTCCCTATGAGTCAGAGCCAACTGGGGGGCACCTAGCATAACATATTAGTAAAGTTTCAAATGAGTCATCTTTAAAAGTGCAGAATATAGGAAATAGTAAAATAACAAAAAGAGCAATAAAAGGCATTAAAAAAGCAAACATTCAAAGCATTCGGTTCTCATTTAGCTTTCTTTAAATCAAACAAAATGGGAATACCACATCTGATTTTACTGACTTGAGTTGGGTGAATTTAGCTCTAGGAAATTTTAACAGCTGAGACCTATATACTTTAAGCCTTTCATTCAGAATCATTTATTAATTTATTCACTCATTCAATAATTCATCCCTCATTCAGCAACAACCATCATATATCTACTGTATCCTGGCAGTAGACTAGATATTTCAGCTGATTGGTTGGTCTTATATTAACATTTGCCCCATAGAGAATAATTACCGTCTAATGCTAATACATACATACATACATATTTTAAGCTCCTACAAAACACATTTTAAGTTATTTATTTTTATAAAATGTTGTGTATCATATGCTATAAGCATTTTTTGTGGGTAGTTGTCATCGAGGCAGTACAAACACATGACAACTTTATGCATAACAGAACAAAATGCTGCCTAATCTTTTGACATATATTATAAGCTTAGTATATGGCTAATTATTATAAATACAAATACAAATGTAGTAATATAAGACTACACTTTTGTTTTCTTTTTTAAAAAAAAAACAACTATTCTGGGTACTATACTAGCTATCTGGTATCGCTATGATAGAAATACCATAAGGGGGTGGCTTTAACAAACAGAAATTTATTCTTGTATATTTTAGGAGGCTAGAAGTCTGAATTCAGGATGCCATCTTCAGAGGAAGGCTTTCTTTCTCTGCAAGCTTTGGAGGAAAATCCTTGTCTCCTTTCAACATCTGTAGGCCCAGCATTCCATGGAGATTTTCGTATTGTCTTGGCATCAATTTTATCCAGGATCTAGGAGATTATCAATGTAGGACCCAGGGTCCAAAGGTCCAAATGTGTTCTGTTCCTGACTCTGTTTTCTTAGTGGTAGTCATGTCCCTCTTTTTCTGTTCAATTCTCTTTCCTTTTATCACTTGTAAAGCAAAAGTTGGTGCAGAACATACCCAAAGGAAACTCTCCTTACTTTGGATCTGAGATGTGACCTGAGTAAGGGTGTTAAATCCCATGTGAATCCCCTTACAATTGATTATCTGATGATCATCTTGGGGGATGATTACACCATCACATAACTGTGAAACCACTGAGAACAATAGCCTAGTCAATGTGACACATATTTTGGGAGGACAAAATTCAATCCATGACAATTCACCATTCAGTCCTCCAAAATTCATGTCCTTGACACATGCAAAACACTTTTACCCCATCATATCATCCCGAAAGTCTTAAATTAACTCCAAGTCTAAGTTCCATTCTGGGACAAAATTGTCCTTCATCTGCAAATCTAGAATACAAATTATCTGCTTCCAAAGTACAATGGTTGAA
>NW_006922150.1:1681364-1683289 GCF_000298275.1 Orycteropus afer afer | reverse complement strand
GGCACATTTCATTAAATGATTGATTTTGTTTTCTTGAGCTGCTCTTTGAAATCTTCTGTTCAACTGTTTTACCTTGTCATATCTTCCATTTGCTTTAGATACTTTCCATTCAAGGGTTCCTCTGACAGCCATTTTGGTCTTTTCTTCCTTTCTTGTCTTTTTAATGACCTTTTGCTTTCTTCATGGATGATGTTCCTGATGTCATCCCACAATTCCTCTGGTTTTCTCACCATGCACAATGTTCAATGCATCAAATCTCTTCTCTAGATGGTCTCTAAATTGAGGATGGATATAGTGTACTGCCTAAGGCACTTGACTGCTAACCAGAAGGCTGGCAGTTCAAACCCACCAGCCACTCCTTGGAAGGAAATTTGGGCAATCTACTTCTGAATAATAGCACCTCAGAAACCAAAGGAGGGGTCACTGTGAGTCAGGTCTGACTCAACAGCACATAACAACAATAACAACAACATAATCGAGGTCAGATTTTGGCTCTCATAGACTTTTTTTTTTTTAATTGTCTTCAGCTCCAATATGAACTTTTATATGAGCAACTGATAGTCTGTTCCACAATCAGCTCCTGGCCCAGTTTTGGTTGAAGATATTGAGCTTCTCCATTGCCTCTTGCTGCCCATGTAGTGGATCTGATTCCTGTGTACTCTATTTGATGAGGTGCATGTGTATAGCTGTCTTTTGGTTTGCTTAAACGTGATCTTTGCAATGAATAAGTTCATTAGTCTTGCAAAATCCTGTCATGAAACTTCCAGTGTTATTTCTATCACCAAGGCCATATTTTCCAACTACTGGTGATTTTTCTTTGTTCCCAACTTTTGCATTCCAGTCACCAGTGATAATCAACACATCTTGATTGCATGTTTGATCAATTTTGGAGTGCAGAATTTGGTCATAATTGTCAATTTCCTTATCTTTGACTTTGATGGTTGGTGTGTAAATTTGAATATTGTTAGTATTAACTGGCCTTCCTTGTAGGGGTGTGGATATTATACTATCACTGACAGCATTGAAGTTCAAGCTAGATCTTAAAAATTTATTTGTGATGGTGAATGTCATGTCATTCCTCTTCAATTTGTCATTCCCAGCATATTAGGTCATATGATTGTCTGATTAAGAATTGCTAAACCAGTTCATTTCAGCTCACTAATGCCTAGGATATTTATCTTTATTCATTCTATTTCATTTTTGACAACTTCCAATTTTCCTAGATTCATACATTGTATAATCCATGTTCCAGTGATTAATGGATGTTTGTGGCTGTTTCTTACCATTTTGAGTTGTGGCACATCAGCCAGTGGAGGTCCTGAAACCTTTACTCCATTCACATCATTAAGGTCTTCTCTACTCTGAGAAGGCAGCTCTTCTCGCGTTATATTTTAAGTTCCTTCTGACCTGAGGGGCTCATCTTCCAGCACTATATCACACAATGTTTCAGAGCTATTAATAAAGTTTTCCAGTAATATATCAGAGAGTGTTTCACTGCTATTCATAAAATTTTCACTGGTCAATTATTTGAGAAGTAGATGGTTCCTTCCTTCGTTTGAGTCTCTCAGTCTGGAAGCTCCACTGAAGCCTACCCACCATGGGTGACACTTCTGGTATTTGAAATGCCAGTGGCCTCAAAGTAACACATAAGCCACCACAGTACACCAAACTGACAGATGAGTGGTGGAAGGTGTTATGAAAAATGTGATTCATTCAACACAAATATATTAGAGTTACTGTGTATCAAGTATAGTTGTAAACTTTGAGAAATACAGTATTGAAGAAATGAGATAAAATTCCTTTCTTCATGAATCTTATATTCTTGTGTGGAACACGAGTAATAAACAAATTATATAAATAAATATGTATATTTTACACTAGGTGTGATAAGTTCTTGAGAGACTAAAATAGGGCAGTTAGTAAGA
>NW_006922150.1:1666721-1680779 GCF_000298275.1 Orycteropus afer afer | reverse complement strand
TTAAGATGAGCCTATAAAATGTCTGTAAGTTCTACCACATTAAAATTTTCCATCAAGTCAATTGTGACTCCTAGCAATTCTACAGGATGGAGTAGAACTGTACCATCAGTTTTTCAAGGGTATAAATCTTTGCTGGAGCTGACTGCCACATATTTATCCTGCAGATTGGCTGTTGTGTTCAAACCATCTTTCTTTCACTATTGTTAACAACCAACCACTTAACCATTACACCACAAGGTAATCAATTCAATTAACATTATTTGAGTTCTCTCCCCTCCTTCAAACCTCCAGAACCTCTTTCATTTTCTTTATTCCCAGTCTGTGCTAGTAAAGAATCTGTTTTTGTCACATGCCACCAAATCAGATCCAACTCATAATGAGGGGAAAATTTCTGAGTCCTGCATCATCCTTTCAATCATGTTTGAGCCTATTGTGGCAGCCACTATCTCATGAAGACATTCCTCCTCTTCAGTTGACTCTCTACTTTACCAAGCATGGTGAAGAACCTCTACATTCCAACAGTCTCAAATATGCCATTCAACCTGTGAATGTAAGCACATATTTTACCATCTCTCTCTGTCTCATGTTCCTCTCTAAGGCCGAATACTCTTTTCTATGGATCTCATCTAGTTCCCCTACTCCAACACATTGTTCCACTTCTATCTCTCTCTTAGTGTAATTCTTTCCTTTTCTACTGTACTATTCTCATCATTATTAAACATAATGTAAGGCTCCAACTAACTCAGAAAGTAATAATCTCATTACCTCAATTCTAGACATTTTCTCTTTTATTTCTTCACTTTTAGAGAATAAAATCTCAAAGGAATTATATCAATACTTACTCTACATTTCCTTTCCTATACCTGTTTCAGTCAGGATGTAACAATTTTAATTTATTCTATAAATATGGTAGATATTCAGAAAAGGTAGAGAAAATGTGATAGTAGCTAACTTAAAGTGATACAGTTATGAATTTTTAATATGAAATGAAAATATTTTTAAGTTTCGATTTTTAATTTGAAATTTACAAAGAAGAAATATATTTTTATGAAAAACAAACTACATATAAATAAGGAGAAAGAAGTTTTTATCAAGATACCAATTTTATATATATAAAAAAAATTTTCCTAATAACACTCATCACTTATCTATTTTTGTATACATATTTTTTGAGAATCAAGATATTTGAAATGGTGAAGGTGTTACTTTTAATATGAAAAGAGCACTCTCAAGGAAGCAAACTTGAATATTAAACTTGTCTTCCTTTCTCATTCCATTACTTCCATTTTTATAACCATCAAATTAATGAACAATAGACTAGATGAAACCAAGAGGTAAGTTCTACTGATTTTAAATTTGTGACTTTGCATAATCACTGTAATTGCTGAGAGAATCTATTCACAGCCGTTCCTTTTTTTCTATATGAGAGAGAAAAATTGACATGTCGAGGATATCTCAGAGGATAAACAGAGAAAGAATTTTTTTCTTTCTTTCTTTTTCTTTCTATTTTAGACCTGCTCATCAAGTGATGTCCTCTTTAGAGGCTCCAGTTGAAATGTGTGCTTTCCAGTAGGTCAAAACCCTCTGGAAAGGCCACATTTGACAGTGCAACTAAGAATGCTAAACTGAGAAATGAAAAATGCCAGGGCTTTCTTCACGTCTTGTGAAATGATGACATTTTTTAAACCTAAATAAAAAAATGATACATTGATGGAAGCATTTAGAGATTGCTGAGTGTAACATACATTTTGAAGCATTAACATGCTTCATACAATAAAATAAGGAAGGATATTTTATGAACTTTGTAGATATGCTCACTTCAATTTAAGGACATTTGAAAATGCAATCTGAAAAACTAAATTAAACAAAGTATCAATTAGACATTGCTGGTATGGGCATGTATTTAACAAAGGTGTTCAGATCATTTTGATTTGACTTTAGCTTACTTAATAGAGATTTTACTGGAAAGTTAAAAACAGGATTTATTCTGCAGAAAGATAAAGCATCTTTACTTGAAATATAAATTGTTTTGTACATTTTTATTTCCTCGGTAAAATCAGTAAGAACATGGATACACTTGGGAAATAGTGAAAGGTTCTATGCTAAAATAAACTTTTGAGATATTTAATTTTGAATAAAATGAATCTAATATTTTTTAGTAAGTTCAACTTAACATACAGAACCACCACACATCTGAAAGTGTGTTTTACTGTAGGATCGTGTGTGTTGCTGTGATGCTGGAAGCAATGCCACTCGTATTTCAAATACCAACAGGTTTACCCATGGTGGATAGCTTTCAGCAGAGTATCGAGACTCACACAGACTAGGAAGAAGGGACAGGTGATTTACTACTTAAAAGGAAAAATTACCCAGGACAAGCTTACTAATAGCAGAAGAATATTGTCTAATATACTATTAGAAGATGAAACCATCAGTTAGAAAGGCACTCAAAATATGACTAAGGAAGAGGTATCTCCTCAAGATAGTATCAACATTAATGAGATAAGTGGACCAAAGCTTTTGGGAACTCTGTTTGTTGATGTGTACAACTCAAAATGGGAAGAAATAGCTAAAAAACATCTAGTAATAATTGAAATGTAAGAAGTATGAATCTAGGAAGACTGGAAGTTAACAAAAATGAAATGATACACTTAAAGATCTACACCTTAGTTGGCTGGTATTGGCCATTTTGAGTTGGACAATCATATGGTCGACAATGTTTAGAATGACAAATCAGCACTTTACATCAACATAAATAAACAAAACACCGAATACTCCTCCAATATCAGCCACATAGTTACATGTGTGGTGTGTATATGTGTACATGTGCAAGTGTGGATATGTGTATATATCATTTATTATTATTTTAACATGTGGTGTAAAAGACCGAGGGCAATATTAAGTGGTATATGACACATGATGATTGAGCAAAGGCACACAAACTCTTTTGAAGAAAAAGGATTTGGGTTGCCAGAAAACATGCCAACTTTCATAATCTTGATAAACTAAAGAGTGAAATAAACAGAGTTTACTTTAAATCAATTAAAATAGTCTATGTTTCCATTTATATTACATACCTAGAATACTCAAGTGTATAGAGACAGAAGTTTACTAGTGGTTACCAGAGTTGACTGGGGGAAAAAGAAAAGGAAGATTCAATTTTTAAGGAACATTGAGCTTCTATGAGTGGTGATAGGAAAATTTGGGAATAGATATGAGTGATGGTTGAGCAACATGATGAGCATAATCAATGTCATTGAACTATTCATATAACAATTGTTGAAATTTCAAGTGTTTTCTTCCATATATATTTACCACAATAAAAAATATTTTTTAAGAAAAATAAATGAACAACATTTGAAATTTTGTTTACTAAATCCACTAGTGACATTTTAAGTACTCATCAGCCACATGCTGCTAGTAGCTACCATTTTAGCACAGATTATGTAACAGTTACATCATTACAAAAAGTTCTGTTAGACAGTATTAATCTAGAAATTTTACAAACTTTTCTATGCAGTTATCTCTATGAGGCTAATTTTAAGCTAGAAAGAAATATTGCTGGAAATACCTAAATGTTACATTTTTACTGAGTTGTAAGCAGTCATATTGTGACTACTGCATACTTAACACTATTATATTTAATGCCATTATACTAAGATTGTGAATTTTGTAAAAAGCTCTTTCTGTATTTTTGAGATGATCACTTAATATGTTTCCTTTGTCCTGGTACTTCAATGAATTATATTGAGTGTGTTAATTGCAAAATCAACCTTACATTTCTGAGATTAACCCTTTTGTCATGATGTATTGTACTTTTTATGTATTACTGGACTTGTGTAGCTGAAAATATCTGTGAATTTGTGTATCTACTTTTGTTAGAGGTATTTATCTATAATATTATTTTCTTGTAATTTCATTGAGAGAGCTCTGGTGATGTAACTCCTAAGGCACTTGACTGCTAACCAGAAGGCTGGTGGTTCAAATCCACCATCCACTCCTCGGAAGGAGGGTTGGGCAATCTACTTCCGTAGTGATACCGCTTCAGAAACCCAAGGAGGGGTCTCTATGAGTATGATCTGACTCGACAGCAATGCTTTTTTTTTTTTTTTTTAATTTCATTATCAAATTTGGTATCAAGGTTATGTTGGCTTCATAAATGTGCTAGGAATGATCTCCCTTATTTCCTGAAAAATTCTGTAAAATATCTTTATTATATCTTATTTAAAAATTTAGTACAATATAGCAGGAATATCTATGATACTAAAGTATTCTTTATGATAAAGTTGGCTGTTGTGAATTTATTTAATTAAAAAAAATTTTCATAATTTCTGTTTCTTTTGTTACTATATCTATCTATCTCTCCATTCATCCATCCATCTAACTATCTATCTATCTATCTGTATTTCTTTTGTAAACTATATCTTTTAGGAAATTTGTCTATCTGAACTTTTAAATTTATTAGTATAAATGTGTTTATTATACTTTTTTTTATTACCTTTTTAATGACTTTGGATTGATTGTGATATCCTCTGTTTCACTCCTCATAATGGTTATTTGAAGGAGCCTTGGTATCACAATGGTTAAGAGCTTGTCTTCTAACATAAAGGTTGCTGGTTCAAATTCACCCAGAAGCACCACAAGAGAAAGATCTGGTGATTTACTCCCATAAAGATTATAGTCTAGAATCTTTGAGGCACTTCTCCTCTGCCACATGTGTTGTTTTGATCAAAAACTGACTTGATGGAACTCAACAACGATGATCATTTGTATCCTCCCACTCTCTCTGCACGTTTACCTTGATTAGCCTGGGTAAAATTAAAAAAAAAAAAATACTATTTTTTTTAATATACACATTTAGATTTATTGATTTTTCTCTTTTTTCCTAATCCATTGTTTTTCTTGCATTGATTGTTTTTTTCTATTTTGAATTTAATTTTTTGATTAAATTGAACTTAACTTTCTCTTCTTTTTCTATCTTCTTAGCATTGAAATGTAGACTATAATTTTTTTAAAAAAAATTATTTTTCTATCATAGGTTTAATGTTATGTTTACTCTAGGAGGTGGTCTAGATACACTTCACAAATTATTGATATGGCATGTAATCATTATCATTCAGTTCAACATATTTTCTCAAATTCCTTGTGATTTCTTTTCTATTTATGATTTTTTTTAACACGTGTTTTACTTTCCAAATATTTAAGAACTTTTCCAAATATGTTATTATAAAATATTTCTAACTATAATTTCTTATTGTCTCATGATTGTACTCCGATATGATAAAAAGCGTTTAACTTATTTATGGTGTTAATGTATATTGGTGAGTATTTCACATGTATTTGAAAAAAAAAAAATCTATGTTCTGAGGTTTTTTTATGTATCTACCTACAAATGTCAATTTGTGTTCTTAGGTGGTGTTGAGTCTGTTTGGACTCATAGTGACCTTTTGTATAATAGAACAAAACACTGTTCATACCTGTACCATCCTCATAATTGCTATATTTGACCTCATTGTTGCCACTACTGTGACATTCCATCTCAGTGAGAGTCTTCTTTTTTTCCACTGACTCCCTACTTTGCTAAGGGTGATGTTCTTCTGCAGGCTGGTCCCTCATGATAACATGTCCAAAATGCATAAAATTAAGTCTCACCTTCCTTCCTTGGAAGCAGCATTCTGGTTTTACTTCTTCCAAGACATACTTGTTTGTTCTTCTAACAATGCCTAACATACTTAATATTTTCTGCCAACATCATATTCAAGAGCATCTATTCCTCTTTGATCTTCCTTAATCATTGTCCAACTTTACATGCCCATGAGTTGACTTAAAATACAGACTTGAGTCAGGTGCACTTTAACTCTCAAAGTGACATCTTTGCTTTTTAACACTTCAAAGAGGTCATTTACAGCAAATTTTCCAAACAAAATACATAGTTTGATTTCTTTATACCTACTTCCATAGGAATTGTTTATGGATCCAAATAAAATAAAATCCTTGAAAACTTCAATCTTTTCTTCATTTATTATTATGATGTTTCTTGGTCCAGTTGTGACGATTTTTGTTTTCTTTGAGGTGTAATCCATACTGGAGGTTGTACTCTTGATCTTCATTAATAAGTGTTTCAGGTTCTCTTCATTTTCAGCAAGAAAAGTTGTGTCATCTGTATATCACAGGTTGTTAGTGAGTCTTCAACCATCCTAATGCCATGTTCTTCTTCATGTAGTCCAGCTTCTCAGATTATTTACTCATCATATAGATTAAGTAAGTGCAGTGAAAGGATGCAACCTTGACACACAACCTTACTGATTTTAAACCATGCAGTATCTCCTTGTCCTGTTTGAATGACTGTCTCTTGGTCTATGTACAAATTCCCATAAGAACAATTAGGCATTAGTGAATTCCCATCCTCCAAATCATATCTGTAATTTTCTTATCTATAATTTGTTATTATCCACCAAGTCACCTTTGTGTAGTCAATGAAACACAGGTACGCACCTTCCTGTTATTCTCTGTTTTCAGCCAGGATCCATCTGTCATCAGTAATGATAATCCCTCATTACAAGAACTCTTGAATCTAGCTTGAATTTCTGGCAGTTCCTTTCTGATGACAGCGTTATACTTCAGGGTAGATCTTATAATGTTCTTTTTGACAATGAATGCAACTTAATTTCTCTTAATTTATCATTCTTGGCATAGTAGACCATATGATTGTCTGATTCAAAATGGCCAATACCAGTTCTTTTCAGCTCACTAATGCCTAGAATACTGGTCTTCAATGATTCCATTTCATAATGGAGAGCTTCCAATTTTCCTTGATTCATATTTTGGTTATTCTGCATTATTTTTACTAATGGATGTTGCAGCTCTTTCTTTTTCTATCTGGAAGCTCTGTTGCAACCTGTCTACCATAGGTGACTGCTAGTATTTGATATATTAGTGGTGCAGTGTCCAACATCATAGCAAACAACTTACATTAAAACCCCCCAAAATGCAGCATATATCTATATCTATATCTATATCTGGGAGCTGTGGTGGCATAGTACCTAAGGCATTTGACTGCTAACCAGAGGCTGGTGGTTCAAAGCCACCAGCCACTCCTCAGAAGGAAGGTTGGGCAAGCTATTTCCATAGTGGTACCACCACGTAAACCCAAGGAGGTGTGGCTATTAATCAGATCTGACTCCATCGCAGTGAATTTGGTTTTTATGTCTCTATGTATGCATGTATGTATGTATGTATGTATGTATATATATATGTATGTATGTATGTATCTATCTATCATCATCATCATCATCATCATCATCACCATCTATCTACCTATATACCTAGGGGGAAAAAAAAAACCTCACTGCCATCTAGTCAATTCAGACTCATAGCAACCCTTATTGTATGTCTGAGAAAGTAAATTTTTACTGAAGTACATTGTCTTATTTTCCTTTCATAGAATGGCTGATAGGCTTGAACTGTCAACCTTCTGGTTAGCAGTCAAATGCCTTAGGTATTGCACTATGTGAGTTCCTATGTATGTATCTGTGTGTGTGTGTGTGTGTGTATACTTAAACAAACTATTGTCTTTTATTACTTTTTAAAAATATATTTACATGTAGCAAGGTCATTCTTTCTGATGTGCAATTCTGTGATTTTGACAAATGCATACTACTAAGTAACTCACAAGGATCTCTGGTAGCATAGTGCCTGAGGCATTTGACTGCTAACTAGAAGGCTGGCAGTTCAAACCCACCAGTCACTCCTCGGAAGGAAAGTTGGGCAATCTACTTCCGTAGTGATACCACCTTGGAAACCCAAGGAGGGCTCACTATGAGTCAGGGCTGACTCGATAGCAAATAACAAGTAACTCACAATAATCAAGATACAAAGCAATTCCATCTCTCAATATTTCTTTCTTTTTTTCTTTTTTTTTTTTGTGATTTGGGTGAAAGTTTACAGAGCAAATTCACTTTCCATAAAGCAGTTCACACACTCGTGTTCTCATGAATTGACTACAATTTACCCCAATGCAACAGCTGCCTTCTCACTTCCTCCCGATAGTTACCTCTTCCCTGTGTCCATTCCTCCATGCACTCCTGCCCTGTGAGCTATCTCCCTGTGCATAAACAGCCCTTCTTTATCCCATGATTGTTCTCTCTAAGGAGTGTATCTACCTCAGGTAAATGTTCAACTCATATACCTATCTTTTGTTTGGCTGAAAGCCACAGGTGTGGGTTCAATTCCAGATCTGAAGGCAGCTAGGGCCTGCTCAGTAGTTCCACCAGACTCTATCAGACCAGAAAACCTGGTCCCCCCCCCTTTTTTTTCCCCTCTAAATGATTTTGAGCTTTGTTCCACATAGTTCTCCCTCTCTATCCAGGATCTCTTACATAGATCCCCTTTCGAGTGGTTAACAGTGGTAGCCAGGAAACATCTAGTTCCTCTTGTCTCATAGTCCTACAGGCTGCAGATCATATGGTGTACCAGTTCCTAGGATTAATTGTTTCTATGAATCTTTGGTTTTCTTCATTCTTCTTTGCTCTGAACGAAGAGAGACCCGTTATTGCATGTAGATAGCTGCTTGCAGACTTTTAAGATCCCAGTCACTACTTGCCAAAGTAGGAGGTGGAACAATGTTTTGTGTACTATGTTATGCCAATTGAGCTTTATGGCACCCGTGACTATGGTGCCAAGCCCACAGATTCAACTACTTGGTCCCTGTGGGTAGCTGGCTGTGACCAAGAAGTGACTACAAACTTGTCCCTTGTCAGCTCTACTATACACCTGGGAATTCTTATAGAACATACCAATACACTTGTAGAACTATTGTCTGCCAACCCTATACAGGATCTTGGGTACACTCCCTGCTGCACAGATACACCTTATAGTTCAGCCTGTCCACCCATCTATCCACCTGTATACCCATGTTTGCCTTCACTGACAATGCAGTCCTGTATATACAAAAGGGTATATGTACCTCCCATATACCTCTCTATACCTTCCTCTTCTCAATGCCACCATGTTGATCACTCACATTTGGTACATTGTCCTTCTCTTCACCCAAATCAATACCTATCTTTACCTATCTAACAGTGTTCCCTCCCCTCCCCTCCTACCCCTGGTAACCAACAAAGAAAATTTTCTTCCATAGATAAACCATCCTTTGACTTTTACAATAACAGACTAATACAATATTTGTCCTTCTGTGATTAACTCATTTCACTCAGCATAACGTCTTCCAAGTTCATCCACGTTATGAAGTATTTTGCAGATTCTACATGATTCTTAAGATTGCATAGTATCCCATTGTGTGTATGTACCATAGTTTGGTTATTCATTCCTCACTTGATGGACACTTAAGATGTTTCCAATTTTTTGCTATTGTAAATAGTGCTGTGATGAACATGGGTGTGCGTATATCTGTTCTTGTAGTGGCTCTCACTTCTTTAGGATATATATATATACCTAGTAATGGAATGGCTGGGTCAAATGGTATTTCTAGTTCCAACTTTTTAAGGAATAGCCATACTGCATTCCACAGTGGTTGTACCATTTTACAGTCCCACCAGCATTGTATGAGAGTCCCAATCTCTCTGCATCCTCGCCAGCATTTGTTATTTTCTGTCTCATTGAAGTTTGCTGCTAGTGCTGGCTGAAGATGGTATTTCATTGTTGTTTTGATTTGCATCTCCCTAATGGCTACTTTCTCAGAAGGAAGGTTGGGCAATCCTACTTCCGTAGTGATACTGCCTCAGAAACCCAAGGAGGGGTCACTATGAGTCGGGGCCCACTTGACGGCAAATAACAACAACAACAACAATGGCTAATGACAGGAGCTCTGATAGCATAGTGGCTCAAGCACTTGACTGCTAACCAGAAGGCTGGCGGTTCAAACCCACTAGCCACTCCTCGGAAAGAAGATGGGGCAATCTACTTCCGTAGTGATACTGCCTAGGAAACCCAAGGAGGGGTCGCTATGAGTTGGGGCCGACTTGACGGCACACAACAATAAAAACAACAATGGCTAATGATAGTGAGCATTTCTTCATATGTTTATTGGCTGCTTGCATATCCTCCTTGGTGAAGTGTCTTTTCATGTATTCTGCCCATTTTTTAATTGGATTATTTGTCTTTGTTATTGAGGTATTGGAGTGTTCTATAAATTCTAGAGCTAAGTCCCTTGTCAGATATGTCATTGCCCAATATTTTTTCCCAATCTGTAGGTTCTCTTTTGACTCTTTTAGAGAAATTTTTGGAAGCACATAAAAAATTAATTTTTAGAAGGTCCCATTCATCTAGTTTCTCTTCTGCTGTTTGTGCATTTTGCGTTATGCTTGATAGTCTATTTATGCCATATTTTAAGGCCCCTAAATTTGCCCCTAGTTTTTCCTTGAGGAATAGTATAGTTTTAGGTTTCACATTTACGTCTTTGATCCATCAGGAATTCATTTTTGTGTATGGTGTGAGGTACAGATCTTGTTTCATTTTTCTGCAAATAGATCTCCAGTTTTGCCAGCATCATTTATTAAACAAACATTCTCTTCCCCAGTTAATGGATTTAGTCCCTTTGTCAAAAATCAGCTGACCATAGGTTGATGGATCTATTTCTGAGTTCTCAATTCTATTCCATTGGTCTATGTGTCTGTCTTTGTACCAATACCAGGCAGTTTTGACTACTGTGCTATATAGTAAGTTTTGAGATCTGGCAGTGTGAGACTTCCTACCTTGTTCTTCTTCGATAGTAATTTGCTTATCTGGGGTGTCTTTCTTTTCTATATAAAGTTAGTGATTGGTTTTTCCATATCCTTAAAAATGTTGTTGGGATCTGGATTGGGATTGCATTGAATGTATAGATGGCTTTGGGTAGAATTGACATTTTCACAATGTTCAATCTTCCTATCCATGAGCATTGTATGTTTTTCCATTTATGTAGGTCTGTTACGGTTTCTTGAAGTAGTTATTTATAGTTTTCTTGTAGAGGTCTTTTGTGTCCCTGGTAAGATTTACTACCAAGTATTTTATTTTATTTTTTGTACTTACTGTTAATGGCATTGATTTCCTTGTATCTTTTTCAGCAATCTCTTTGCTGCTGTAGAGGAATCCAATTGATTTTTAGATGTTGATTTTGTATCCTGCCTCTCAATTAGTTGCATTAGTCTTTTGACTGAGTCTCTTGGATTTTCTAGGTATAGGATCATATCATCAGCAAATAAGGAGAGTTTGATTTCTCGCTTACCAATTTGGATGCCTTTGATTTCCCTTCTTGCCTTATTTCCCTGGCTAGGACTTTCAGAACAATTTTGAATAGAAATGGTGATGGAGAGCATTCTTGTCTGGTTCCTATTTGCAAGGAGAATGATTTCAGTCTCTCTCCTTTAAGAATAATGTTGGCTGTTGGTTTTGCATAGATGTCCTTTATTATGTTGAAAAATGTCCCTTTTATTCCTATTTTCTTGACAGCTTTGATCAAGAATGGGTCTTGGATTTTATCAAATGTCTTTTCTGCATGAACTGATATGATCATGTGGTTCTTTTTTTTTATGTGTTGGAGACCATTGGTTGTTTTGCTAATGTTGAACTATCCTTGCATACCTGATATGATCCCCACTTGGTCATAATGAATGAATTTCTTGATATGTTGTTGGAGTCTATTGGCTAGGATTTTGTTCAAGATTTTTGCATCTATAGTCATGAGATATATTTGTCTGTAGTTTTCCTTTTGAGTGACATCTTTACTTGGTTTTGGTATCAAGGTTATGCTTGTTCACAAAATGAGTTAGGGAGGATTCCATCCTTTTCTATGTTTTGGAATAGTTTGAGTATGATTGATATCAGTTCCTCTCTGAATGTTTGGTAGAATTTTCTAGTGAAATCATCTGGACCAGGACTTTTTTTGTTGGCAATTATTTGATGACTTTTCCAATCTCTTGTTTTATTACGGATCGGCTCAACTTTTTCACATCAGTCTGTGTTAGTTTAGGTAAGTTATGTGTTTCTAGAAATCTGTCCATTTCTTCCAGATTTTCAAATTTGTTGGAGTACAGTTCTTCATAGTATCCTGATATTATCCTTTTTATTTCAGTTGGTTCTGTTGTGATGTCATCTGTTTCATTTGTTTTTCATGTTATTTATATTCTCTCCCTCTTCTCCCTTGTTAAATTTGCCACTGGTTTGTCCATTTTATTAATGTTTTCAAAAAACCAACTTCTGGTTTGATTTTTTCTATTGTCTTTCTATTTTGTGTTTCATTGATTTCCACCTGAATATTTATTATTTCCTTTCTTCTGGTGACTATAGGCTTTACTCGCTGTTATTTTTCTAATTGTTGGAAATGTTAATTTATGGTGTTGATTTGGTTCTTTCTTCCTTTTGGAGCTTTTACTTTTATAGCATTTTTTGCTATAAATTGGCCTTGGATCACTGCTTTTACTGTGTCCCAAAGATTTAAATATGTTGTGCTTTCATTCTCATTTGATTCAAGGAATTTTTTAATTTCACTTTTTATTTTTTCTCCTAACCAGTCTTTCTTAAGGAGGTTTTTTTCAGTTTCTATGTGTTTACTCTTTTTCCATTGATCTTCCTATTGTTGATTTCTAATTTGATAGCATTGTTATCTGAGAAGATGTAGCTATGGATATGTCCATATCTGTGATTTCTCTTTTATGTCATCTTGTGTATTAATGGTTGGTTATTGTTTGCTATTTTTGGTTCTCTGTTCAAAGGACTCCCTTTAGTATCTTTTGTAAGGTTGGTCTGGTTTTAACAAATTCCCTTAGTTTCTGCTTATCTGAAAATCTCCTAATTTCACCATCATATTTGAAGGACAATTGTGCTGGGTATATAATTCTTGGTTGAAAGTTTTTCTCTTGTAGGTTTTTATATATACCATCCCATTGCCTTCTAACTTGCATGGCTTCTGCTGAGAAATCAAAGCTTATTCTTATTTGTAAGTAACTTTTGGTTTTCCCTATGCTACTTTCAAGATTCTGTCTTTGTCCTTGGTTTTGATGAGTTTGATGATGATATGTCTTGGTGATTTTATTTTGGGGTCTATCCTATTTGTGGTTCATTTTACTTCCTGAATGGATATATTCTCATCTTTCATCATATCAGGGAAGTTCTCTTCCAACAAATCTTGGACAATTTTCTCAATGGTTTTATTTTTCTTTTCCTGTTCTGCAATTCAAATGACATGTAGGTTATTCTTTTTGATGCTATCCCACATGAACCTTAGTCTTTCTTCATTTGCTTTTGATCTTTTTTCTGATTGATCTCTTTCCAAAGAAGTATTCAGGTATTTGTCTTCTATCTCATTAATTCTGTCTTCCATTCCATCCATTCTACTCCTTTGCCCTTTCAATGTGCTATCTATTTCTGACAATGTAGTATAAATCTTCTGGATTCCTATCTGTATATTTTGAATCATTTCAAATTTTTCATTTTTTGCCATTTTGTTCTTGTATTTTCTTCCAAAATCCTTCTAGAGATTTGTCTGTGTTTTCCTTGATCTGTCTCTCAATCCTTTGAAGACTCCTAAATATAATTCTTTTGGGGAGTTCCAATGCTGCTTCTTCCTCAGGAATGTTTTCTGGGTCTGTATCCTGCTCCCTTGTTTCTACCACTTTATCTTTCTTCTTTGTGTGGTCTGGGATGGTCTGTTGTCTCTGAGATATTGTGACATTGTTGTATTCAGATCTCTGTGAACTGTATATTAAGAGCAGCTAAAGGTGAGTCAAGTCTTCTTGGCAGTTTTAATCATAGGCCTGTTGGTGGAGAAGGAGGTGGTGACTCTCACTCACTAAGTGAAACTGCAAGAGGTGTTGGTGTAATTGTGTTGTATTGGGACTGTTGCTGTCTCCCACTCAGTTAAACAAAAATAACAATTGAATAACCATCAAAAAAGTAAAAACAAATGGACAATAATCACACTGTGTAATCACACAGGAATAGTAACTGAGAAAGAAAAAAGGGGAAAAGACAAAAATAAAACAAAAACACTGTAATACCTGGAGAGAGGGAAGTAAGAGAAAAAAGGTAGAGAAGGAGAATAATTAAGAAAAAAAATGGGAA
>NW_006922150.1:1654012-1666063 GCF_000298275.1 Orycteropus afer afer | reverse complement strand
GCAGGGCTGATTTTTAGGTTAATTCTTAGGTCCTACCACCATTCAGAAATATCCAAGCTGTTTGTGCTGTCAAGATCACTGCCAGACTGCAGCTCCGTATGCCTCCTTTTTTGGTCTTCTCATGTTAATTCTTCTGCAAGTTGGAGTTTACTCCGCTTCTCTATCCTTCCCTTCAAAGCTCAGGGGTCCAGGATTATCTTCTGTATCTGTGTTAGTTTGTTCCCATTTTCTTTGTTGAAGAGGGTCTGTGCAGTCTTTCTGCTTATTCCACCATCTTACCTGAACTCTCCCCCTTCAATGTTTCTTCATATCTGTTTGTAGTCACCCCTTCCTATTCCCCAGGCTTTGATAATAAGTTATCTTTAATTTTTCCTGTAATTATGCTTTTTCTGGAATTTCATATAAAATGATTTACACATAATGTAACCTTTGAGTCTTACTTTCCTTTTTATTCCTTCAGCATACCTTAAAGTTTCTTTCATTCCTTATATTGATAATGTGTGTCTTATCCCTTATTTTTTTTTCTTATTAGTTTTCTTCAGGTACTTTTTATCTCATTCTTTTTTTGCATTGTTTTGATTTTATTAACATCTACTCTTCTTTTATTATTTCTTTCTTCTTCTTTCTTTGAGTTTAATTTGCTCTTCCATGTTCCAGTTCCTTAAAGTGAAAAGTTAGATTTTGATTAGAGACTATAGGAGAAAAACTGTCTTTAAATCAAATCTGGAGAGAAAAAAAAAAAGTAAAATAGAAAAAGCAGAGACATATTTTCCTACCTTTTTCAGTTTATAATAGATTCTTTTCAAGATTTATATGACCAACATGAACATTGAAGAATACACTCTGCAGTATGGATTACATCTTAATATAAAGAAAACAAAAATCCTCACAATTGGACCTATAAGCAGCATCACAATAAATGGAGAAAAGGTTGAAGACTTCAAAGACTTCACATAGCTTGGTTCTACAATTGACACCAGTGAAAGCAGCAACCAGGACATCAGATGACATACAGCACTGGGAAAATTGGCTACAAAGGACTTCTTTCAAGTGCTGAGGAGCAAAGATGTCTCCTTGAGGACTAAGGTGTGCCTGACACAGCCATGATATTTTCAATTGCCTCATATGCATGTGAGAGCTAGAGAATGAATAAGGAAGACTGAAGAAGAATTGATTCTTTTGAGTTGTGGTGCTGGTGAAGAATGTTGAAAGTACCATGGATTCATAAAGGAACAAATCTGCCCTGGAGGAAGTGTGGCCAGAATGCTCCTTGAAAGAGAGAATGGCCAGACTTTGTCTCATCCACTTTGGTCATGTTATCAGAAGGGACCATTCCCTGGAGAAGGATGCCATGCTTGGTAAGGTGGAGGGTCGATGGAAGAGGGGAAGGCCTTCAACGAGATGGCTTGACACAGTAGCTGTAGCAATGGGTTCAAGTATAGCAAGGATGGTGGAGCTTGTGTGGGACCAGGCAGTGTTTCGTTCTGCTGTGCATTGGGTCACTATGAGTCAGAGACAACTCAATGGCATCTAACAACAACAGCATATGACTAAGGAGATGGACTATCTCTTGAAGTTGTGGTTGATCTTTCTTTCACAGTTGTACTGCTGGAATTCTTATCTTTACATCAAAGCTACAAGAGAATTTAGGAAAAATTGAATTAAGTGGATAATTCAACCTATACAGGTTGTTTCTCCACGTTTAAATTTCCCTCTCCAATGTACCTTCTTATTATTCACTTTTCTGCATCCTCAGATAGTTCATTTTTGTATTTTGTCCAGAGATTTTAATTTCAATCCTGGGAGAGAAAGTTCTAATGACCTTATTTTGTCTTAGAATATTTTGGAAGATTCTGTTCTCTTTTTAATGGAAATTAAAATGAGAAAAATACAATGATGCATTGTTTCCAAGCATATATTTTCTTTATCCCATGTTCTCTATTTCTTTGTGTCGATCCTAATTTCCATCTCTTTTCATTTGCTTTCATCATAAAGAATGTTCTTTTAAATTTTTGGAAGTTGGATCTTTTGACATTTAATTGTTTTAGCTTTCATGCATTCCAAATTTTTATTATTCTATCCTCGTTTTCTAAAGACATCAAGTGTCAACATTCTGGTTTGACGGTTTTATTATTATTATTGTTATTATTATTTGTTTTTCCTTTTTTGGCTTTTTGAAGATGTCATTCACTTGCATTTTGGCCTCCAGTACTTTTGAGAAAAGCCAGTCATCATTTGCATCATAGTTTCCCTCTGTATAATATGGCATTCTTCTCTGGCTGATTTTAAGTTTCTTTTCATCTTTGCTTTTCAGGAGTATTCCTAGGACATTCCTAGGCTTGTTATGTACTGTTTTGTTTTCAGCCTTCTTGAGGTTCACTGATGTTGTTGTAGCTCTAAGTTAATATTTTTCACTAAGTTTGAGAATTATTTACCCATAAGTCCCTCAGATTTTTTTTTCTTGCTATACTGTGTATTCCCCTTTTGAGACTCCAATTGCATGTAATTGTAGCACCTGATAATATCCTGTCTGTGTGCCTCTGTTCCTTTATTTTTAAGTTTTCTTCTGTTATTCATATAGATAATTCATTGATCTGTATTCCAGATGACTGACCATTTAGTTTGATATTTCTAATCAGATGGTAAGCTAATCTAGCAAATTTTATTTTTCTATATTATAAATTTCTGTTTTCAAATGTCAATTCAGTTCTTTTTTATTTCTCTGTTAAGAATCCTTATAAGTTCACTCAATATGATCATTTTTCTTTTAATTCTTGAGCATATTTATAATACTAAAATCAACCAAAACCCACTGCCATAGAGTCAATTCTGACTCATAAAGACCCCTAATGGGTTTCCAAGGCTGTAAATCTTTATGGAAGGAGTTGTCCTCACCTTTCTTTCATGAAGCAGTTGGTGGGTTTGAACCACTGACCTTTGGGTTAACAGCCAAATGCATTACCTCTACACTACTAGCTTCTCATATTTATAACAGATGATTTAAATTTCTATCCGTAAAGTCCAACATCTAGGTAATTTTGACATCTGCTTCTAGTAGTTTCTTTCCTTTCTTGAATATGGATCACATTTTCTTGCTTTTATGCAAATATTTTAGTGTATATCCATATTAGTGATGATACACTATAGTGAGTTATAAAATATATCATTGTGCTTCATAGATGTTGATATTCTTTTAATTTTTCCAGTAAGCAGTTAAATTACTTTGGGATCATTTTGATTCATTCACACTTCATTTTATTCTTTGTTAGGATTAACCTATTATAATTTTGCTCTTAGACATAGAATGTGGGGTTTTCTTTTTGCTAGTTAGATAATAACTAAATGATCTGTTTTGCACCGTCCACAAGTAAGGTTTTGTTGGTTTGTTTTGAATTTTAAGATTTTTCTAACAATATAAATAAAGATATGACAAACTGGCAATAATATTTACCATCTGGCCTAAAAAATGCTAATCTTATTCTAGCTCTGGTGCCACAGTGCCTAAGGCATTTGGCTGCTAACCAGCAGGCTGGTGGTTCAAAGCCACCAGCCACTCCTTGGAAGGAAGATTGGACAATCTACTTTGGTAATGTTATTGCCTTGGAAACCCAAGGAGGGGTCACTATGAGCCAGATCCGACTCCATGGTAGTGAGTTTTGAGGAGCTCTGGTAGCGTAGTTGCTAAGGCATTTGACTGTCAACCAGAAGGCTGGCAGTTCAAACCCACCAGCCACTCCCCTCAGACGGAAGGTTGGGCAATCTACTTCTGTAGTGATACTGTCTCAGAAACCCAAGGAAGGGTCTCTATGAGTCAGGTCCGACTCAACAGCACATAACAACAATAACAACAACAATCTTGTTCAACAGCAGCATCCTTTCTCCAAAGTCCAGTTCGTCCCTCGTATTATTTGAACATGAAAGAGGCTCATCAAATTCCCTTCACTCTCTCAAATGCAATTCAACTATCCAGTAAATTTGAAGCCCAAATTTTTTTAAAAAAATCTGTGATTGGAATTCTCATGCAGATCTCTTTCCAAATGTGTATTTGTTTCTTAGGGCTGCTGTAACAATGTCCCACAAACTACGTGGCTTAAAAGAATAGAAAGGAATTGTTTCATAGTTCTGAAGGCTAGAAGTTGTAAATCAAGATAACAGCTCTCTCTGAAGACTCAAGAAACAAATTGTTCCTTGCCTCTTGCTTAGCTGCTGGTGTTTCCTGGAAATCTTTGGTGTTCCTTAACTTGCAGATGCATCACTGAAGTCCCAGCCTCCTTCTTTATGTGATTCTTTGCCTTCTGTGTCTCAATGTCTGTGTCTGTTCTCTATTATAAGGACACATTCATATTGGATGAGGAGTCACTCTAGCCCAGTATAACCTCATGTTAACTGATAACATTTCCAAACACCCTAAAATCAAGCAAGGTCATGTTCACAGGAAATTGGATCAAGACTTGAGCATATCATTTTTGGGGAAACAATTCAATCTATAACTCTGGGACAGCTCTTCATATCCCCCTCTCCCTCTGCACAGGTTCTTTTTCTTGACCTCTGTACTCTCCAGCCACTTCAGAAGTCCTGAAACATGATCTTTGCTATCTCAGCTAAGAAAGCTGTCCCATTTTCTTAGATTCCATCTCCTTGAATCACAATAGTAAACATGCCTCAGGGAAATGCTAGATAAGCATGAGGCTCACATTGTCTCAAGGATAACAGCTTTGCATTGCCTGTTTCCCAACACCTGGAAGCACTTAATGCATAGTTTTGCCTAGTTTATATTTTTATAGAGTAGGAGGAAAAATCTGTACCAGTTACTGCATTATTATGGTCACTAACAGACTGACAGGTATGCTCCCCATGTTTTATGTATCTCTTCTTTATTCCATTCTCCCAAATTCAATGATTTTTATCTGCCCTGACATTTTTCTGTAAAAAAATATGAAATATCAAACTCTTTCTCACATTAGTGTATTTTTTTTCTCTATCTGTGTGAGTCTGAGGCCAGAGTCCTAGTAGCCTCCAGGAAAATCTTTAACCAGAAACCTTTTAGTGTCAGCAATACTAACAAGACTTTTGGAATTCTAAACACTCCTTAGGGCCTTTATCTGCCCTCCAGTCTCAGCAGGTATCAGAAACTTCCTCCGAACTCAGCACGCATCACAAAAGCCATCTGGATTCAGCACTTATCGGAGATCTGCTCGGCTCCTGAAAGTCTTCCACATACCTGAGCCTTGCATCCTCCCTAGATAATATTTCCCTAAGTGGACTTTGAAGCCGGGGGGTTTCTCTACGTCCCCCAACATCTTAGATCACTGCCCTAAATCCCTTAGCAACAACCAATCATCTGTACCCTCTTGCCCTGGTGCTGCTCCACCCCATATTTTTCCATAAATTTGTGAAAATACCGGGGCACAGGGTCTTTTGCTCAAGCCACTGATTTGGTAAGGGCAAGGACCCTAACTTAAGTTAGCTAATAAACTTTCCTATTGCTTTTGCATTGTCGTGAGTTGACATATTCCTCGCGCCGAGCTACTCCTTCATAACCTGGGCACAACATCTGAAGTGCTTTTTCTCATCCTTATGAGATTAGCATGTTTTATAACCCAGCTCAATATCACAACCTCAAAGAGTCCACCTCTCAGAGAGACCTTCTCAACCACTCTACTAGAATTAGCTCCCTTCACCTTGGTCCTAGTCTATCATATCACCTTCATTTTGTCAACACAGAACTTGTCAGTAGTGGATATTATTATTTTTTGTATTAGTTCACTTGTATATTGTGTGTTCCTCTCCTCATATGAATGCAGAGTTCATTTAATCAAGGTCTTTGTCAGCTTTGTTCACAGATAAATTCTCTCTGTTTGAAACAGTACCTGGAACATAAGGGGAGAAAAAAATAGCAGCTAACACATGTATAATGCTTACCTCTTGACAGGCAATTTACAACAGGTAATTTTCCAGGTAGCAACTTATTTATTTCTCACACATCTATAAGCTTGGTATGACTGTTTCCTTAATTTTAAAAATAAAGAAACAGGAGAATTTAAGAAACATACTCAGAATAATTTTGTTGGCAAATAATGTATTGTTGTTATTGATGTCATTAGATGCAATCCAGTCCATTCCAACTCATAGTAAATCCATACAATAGAAGAAATGCTGCCCCATCCCGTGCCGTCCTTACAATCATTACTGTGTTTAAGCCCATTGTTGTGGCCCTTGCGTCATTCCATCTCATTAAGGGTCTTCCTCTTTTTCAGTGACACTCTACTCTACCAAGCATGCTGTCCTTCTCCAGGGACTGATCCCTCCTGGTAACATGCTCACATAAGTGCAATGAAATTTCACCATCCTCTCTTCTAGGGAGCATCCCAGCTGTACATATTCTAAGCAATTTTGTTCATTTTTCTGGCAATCCAAGAAGTAGTCAATATACTTTGTCAACACCATGATTCAAATGCATCAGTTTTTCAGTCTTCCTTAATCATTGTCCAGATTTCACATTCAATTGAGGCAATAGAAAATGCCATGGCTTGGTCAGGCACACTTTAGTCCTCAAACGGATATCTTAAATTTTCAACACTTCAAAGAGGTCTCTCGCAATAGATTTGCCAATTCAGAATGCTGTTTTATTCCTTGACTGCTGCTTCCATGGGTATTGATTATGAATCCAATAAAATTAAATCCTTGATAACTTCAACTTTTTTCTCTGCTTATTATGAACTAGCTTATTGGACCAATTGTGAGGATTTTTGGTTTATTTACACTGAGGTGTAATATCTATACTGATGGCTATTTTCTTTAATCTTCATCAGTAAATGCTTCGAGTCCTCTCCACTTTCAGGAAGCAAGGTTGTGTCATCTTCATATTGCAGGTTATTAATTATATATTCCCACAATTCTGATGCCATGTTCTTCTCCATATAGTCCAGATTCTTGCATTATTTGCTCAGCATACAGATTGAAGAAATATAGTGAAAGCATACAACACACAACTTTTCTTGTTTTCAACTATAAATGAGAAAACAAAATCCAAACCCATTGCTTTGGAATTGATTCTGCCTCACAGAATTCCATGCACACCATAGAAACTCAAGAAATATTTGCTTAATGAATGTCTAAATTATCTACTTCTGTAGTAATACTGCCTCAGAAACCCAAGGAAAGGTCGCTATGAGTCGGGTCCGACTTGACAGCACATAACAACAACTATATATATATATATATATATATATGAAGAAAAAACCCTGGTGGAACAGTGGAAACATGCTTGGCTGCAAAGCAAAAAATGAGTTGTTCAAACCTACCAGGTGCTCCACAGGAGAGAAATATGGTATTCTAATTCCATGATCTCAGTGAAGATTTACAGCCTAGGAAACTCTGTGAGACAGTTTTACTGTGCCCTACAGTGTTGCTATGAGTAGGATTAGAATTTATGGCAATGGGCTTAGTTTTTGGGTTTATATGTATGAAATTGTCCCTTTTGCATAAAATTGAAAATAGATACAGATTTTGATTTTGTAGGAATCACAAAACAATGGTAACATTGATAAATTTTTAAGAAAGCAAGGGATTAGATATGATGATATGCCATAGAGACATAAACTTTTGTTTTATATGATGTAGTTTCTTTACTGTGTAATTTACCTAAATTTCCATAAGTATTATTTTTATAGATATTTTTAACTGTTTTTCTCATTTTAAAACATCTCTGTATCAATAAGAATTTCATGTATTTCTATTGCTTTCAACAAAAAATTTTCTAATTTTCCTTCTAAAAGGAAGAGGATGTAACTGGCAGTTTAGAAAACAAATGAAAAGGAGGAGGGGGGCAACAACAGCAGAATAAAGCAATAATAGTTGAAGCAATTCAGTTGGCTGTATGGAAAGCAGGGCCTCTATATCTCCTTGATGTTACCCTGTAATACTTTGGAAATTGTAGATGGACTATATATGATGCTGCTTTCTAAATATAACAAATCAACACAGTATCAACAGTGGAAATATCCACTGGAAAATAACACAAGAGAAAGTTCAACACACACACACACACACACACACACATATTTTAATTTCATAGATATTTGCTTTTGGGGGGCAGTGGCTAGTGGTCTGATCAGATCAAGAAGAAAAGACAAAAAATACAGAAGTTATTACTTTCAAGCTTCAAAAATATGCTGAGGTAGAAACAACTAGAGAATTAAGACTTCAGAGAAGATATAAACTAGAAATGAGATCATTTCTGCACCTGCTTTTCTTTGAGGGTATTTGAAGGAAGACGTTTCTAAGAAAGTCTATTATCAGGGTACAGTGACCTTTGGAAACAATTTGAGGGCCTCAAAATCAAACAAACAAAAATGACAAAGAAAAAAAAATGATATAAGAAGAAATGTTTGAAAAGCAATCCTAGACTTACCAAGAAAATATTAAATGAGTACTCTTGTAAATTCTCTAGAAGTTCTAATTCTAATTTATGAATTACAGATTTTAGTAAACCTTAAGATGTAATTCTCATCTGTCAGTTTGTCATACTGTGGTGGCTTGTGTGTTGCTGTGAGGCTGGAGGCTATGCCAGTGGTATTTCAAACACCAGCAGGGTTACCCATGGTGAACAGGTTTCAGTGGAGCTTTCAGATTAAGACAGACTTGGATGAAGGAAGGGACCATCCACTTCCCAAAGAATTGGTCTGTGAAAACGTTATAAATAGCAGTGAAACACTGTCAGATATATTATTGGAAAACTTCATGAATAGTCCTGAAACATTGTCTGATATGGCTCCTGAAGATGAACCCCTCAGGTCAGAAGGTACTCAAGATATGACTAGGGAAGAGTTTCATCCTCAGAATAGAGTTGACCTTAATGATGTGGATGGAGTAAAACTTTTGGGATGTCCATCTGTTGATGTGGCATGACCCAAAATGGGAAGAAATAGCTGCAGCTATCCATTAATCATTGGAACATGGAGTGTATGAAACACGAATCGAGGAACACTGGAACTTGTCAAAATTGAAATGGAACACGTAACAATCAATATCCTAGACATTAGTGAGCTGAAATGGACTTGTTTGGGACATTTTGAATCAGACAACCATATGATCTACTAAGCCAGGAATGACAAATTGAAGAGAAATGACATTGCATTCATCATCACAAAGAACGTACCAAAATCTATCCTGAAGTACAATGTTGTCAGTGATAGGATAATAGCTATATGCCTACAAGGAAGATAAGTTAAGACTACTGTTATTCAAATTTACACACCAATCGCCAAAGCCAAAAGTGAGTAAACTGAAGATTTTAACCAAATTCTGCAGTCTGATATTGACCAAACATGTAATCAAGAAGGTGGATTATCACTGGTGTTTGGAACGCAAAAGTTGGAAACAAAGAAGAATCACCAGTAGTTGGAAAACATGGTCTTGGTGATAGAAATAATACTGGAGATCACATGATAGAATTTTACAAGACTGACGACTTATTCATTGCAAATATCTTTGTTCAACAACACAAATAATGGCTATACATGTGCACTTTACCAGATGGAGTACATAGGAATCAGTTTGACTACATCTGTGCCAAGAGACTATATGCTGACTAAGTTCAATATCTTCAGCCAAAAAAAAAAAAAAAAAGGCCAGGAGTTGACTATGGAACAGACCATCAGTTGCTCGTATGAAAATTCAAGTTAAAGACAATTAAAAGAAATCCATGAGAAATAAAATATGAACTTGATTATATCCCTCCTGAATTTAAAGACCATCTAAAGACTAGATTTGATACATTGAATACCAATGACCAGAAATCAGAGGAATTGTGGGATGACATCAAAAACTTCATCCATGAAGAAAGCAAAAGGTCATTAAAAAGACAGGAAAGGAAGAAAAGACCAAAATGGATGTCAGAAGAGACTCTGAAACTTGTCCTTGAACAGAGAATAGCTAAAGCAAATGGAAGAAATGACAAAATGAAAGAACTGAACAGAAGGTTTCAAAGAGCAGCTCCAGAAGATAAAGTGAATCATTATAATGAATGTATAAGGAGTTAGAGTTAGAAAACCAAAAGGAAAGAACATGCTTAGCATTTCTCAAGCTGAAAGAACTGAAGAAAAAAAGTCAAGACTTGAGTTGCAATACTGAAAGATTATATGGACAAAATATTGAATCATGCACAAAATGTCAAACGAAGAGGGAAGGAATGCACAGAGTCACTGTACCAAAAAGAACTGGTCAATCTTCATCCATTTCAGGAGGTGGCATATGATCAAGAACCAGTGGAACTGGAGGAAGAAGTTGAAGCTGCACTGAAAGAAGTGAAAAACAAGGCTCCAAGAATTGATGGGATACTCTTTGAGATGTTTCAACAAATGGATGCCAGGCTGGAGGCACTCACTTGGCAATGTCAAGAAATTTAGTAGACAGCTACTTGGTCAACTGACTGGAAGAGATCCATATTTGTACCCATTCTAAAGAAAGGTCCCACAGAGTGTGGAAATTTTAGCACACTATTATTAATAACACATGCAAATAAAATCTTGCTGAAGATAATTCAAAAACAGTTGCAGCAGTATGTTGAAAAAGAACTTCCAGAATTGCAAGGTGGATTCAAAAGAAGACGTGGAACAAGGGATATCTTTGCTGATGTCAGATGGATCTTGGCTCAAAGCAAGGAATACCAGAAAGATGTTTACATGTGTTTTATTGACTATGCAAATGCATTCAATTATGTGGATCATACAAATTATGGATAACATTGAGAAGAATGAGAATTCCAGAACACTTGATTGTGCTCAACAGGAACTTGTATGTAGACCAGGAGTCTGTCGTTGGAACAGAACAAGGATATATTGTATGGTTTAAAATCAGGGAGGGAGAGTGTTAGGGTTATATCCTTTCACAATACTTGTTCAATCTGTATGCTGAACAAATAATGTGAGAAGCTGAACTATATGAAGGACAGTGTTGTATAAGGATTGGAGGAAGACTCATTAACAAGCTGCAATACATAGATGACACAATTTTGCTTGCTGAAAGTGAGAATGACTTGAAGTGCTTACTGATGAAGATTGAAGAATGCAGTCTGCAGTGTGGATTACATCTCAACATAAAAACTAAAATCCTCAAAACTGGACCAATGCCTCATGATAAATGGAGAAAAGTTTGAAGTTGTCAAAGATTTCTTATTACTTGGTTCCACAATCAACATCAATGGAAGCAACAGTCAACACATAAGATGACATATTGCACTGGACAAATATCACCTACTTTGGTCATGTTGTCAGAAGGGACCATTCCCTGGAGAAGGAAATCATGGTTGGTAATGTGGAAGGTCAGCAAAGAATGGAAAGGCTCTCAACTAGATGGATTGACAAAGGGGCTGCAACCTTGGGCTCAGATATAGTCAGTATTGTGAGACTGGCACAGGACTGGGCAGTGCTTTGTTCTATTGTTATGCATAGGTTCACTACAAATCAGAGCCAACTCAATGGCACCTAACAACAACAAACAAAGCTTAACTAACAGATAAGTTGGGAGAGTATCTTACTAGTTGCTGTCAAGTTGATTCTGACTCACAGCTACCTCATCTGTATCAGAGTAGAATTGTGCTATATAACATTCTCAATAGCTAATTTTTCAGAAGTAGATTGCCAGATCTTTCTTCTGAAGCACCCCTAATAAGGCATGAGGTTGAAAATATAGGCAGGTTTCAAATTACCTTTATACCTAAACTGTATTGTTTTTAGGGTATGAGATATTCCTGAAGGATATAAAGTAGAACGACTTCACAATAGAGCCTGTTGAAGGTCATGTTGATGGTTGAGAATAAGACTACTGTGATTGTGTGGCTGAAAATGATACATCAAGAAATATTGTTGTTGTTATGTGCCATCGAGTCAGACCCGACTCATAGCGACCCCTCCTTGGCTTTCTGAGGCTGTATCACTATGGAAGTAGATTGCCGAACCTTCCTTCTGAGAAGTGGCTGGTGGGTTTGAACTGCCAGCCTTCTGGTTAGCAGTCAAGTGCCTTAGGCACTATGCTACCAGAACTCTTTAA
>NW_006922150.1:1642507-1652887 GCF_000298275.1 Orycteropus afer afer | reverse complement strand
TAGTGATACTGCCTTGGAAACCCAAGGAGGGGTCGCTATGAGTCAGGGCTGACTTGATGGCACACAACAACAACAACAATGCTTAGTTTAAGGTGAATGAATCACTTGTCATCATAAAAAGGCTACACAAGGTCTGTTCAACCTGAATTTACATAAATAGTTCTATATGTATGGAAAAATATGTATTAATAAGGAAGAGACTTCTTAAATTTTATGAATTGTTGTAAAGATATTCATGGTCCTGAAATAGCTAGGAATCTATATACTAGAGTTATAAGAAGCTAGTGAGGATAGAATCAGATCATATCTTAGTAAGCAAAGAAGAATATTAAAATAGAAGCTATAGGAGATTTGATATCTAAGGCAGAAAGCTCTCAGTAGAATTATGTGCTTTTTGGACTGAAGAGAATGAGTGAATAGAGGAGAGAGAGAATTCAGGAGACAGAGAAAGAGGATTCTGGACAAGAAGAAGAAAAGCTCAGGCCAGAAGATGATTGAGGGGCTAGTGAAGAGATGCAGGAGAAGTTAGATTGGGATGAGAAGATGTGTAGTTTTTGAGGGACACAAGGATAGTATATAAGGCTGGTGGCAAATGTTCATTTCTTGCAGTGAATATGTGTGTTTGTTAATGTGTGCATGTATGTGAAAACTTTGCTTCAGAGAGGCAAGAAGATGGGGTAGACTAGGTTTGAACTTTGTAAAGTTGGAAAAAAGGAAATTTGAGAATGTTGTTGTTGTTGTTGTTATGTGCCATTGAGTCAGCCCCGACTCATAGCAACCCCTCCTTGGGTTTCTGAGGCAATATCACTACAGAAGTAGGATTGCCCAACCTTCCTTCCAAGGAGTGGTTGGTGGGTTTGAACCGCCAGCCTTCTGGTTAGCAGTCAAGTGCCTTAGACACTATGCTACCAGAGCTCCTAATTTGAGAATAAGAAATTCTAAAATTCAGAATTTCTATTAACTTAATGGAGAGTGAAGTCACTAGATAACTGCCAAATGAAATTATATCTCTGATTTGAAGGAATATAGAATAGTGTTAACAGTTGTTTTCATCAAGTGTAATCCTACATGGAAAAACATGTCATATTTATTCACTATGTGTTTTTTCAAACATAAGGTACTAGTTTTTCATTTATAACATTAAAACACATATTAGGTACCTTTTTTTTTCAAATTTGATGTTCATAGGAAAACAAACTACAGAAGCAGGCACAGGGAATTAGATTGCTTTCACGTAAAAAGTCCATGATTCTCTTTTAATGAGAAATTTATGCAGTACTTTCTGCATTAGTATCGTCTGCTCGGCAGTCAAGCTACAAGTTAAATATAATAGAGACTTCCCTAGAAATTTTCTGCTACCTAGAATTGCATTTTCCAAAGTGGCTCTTGACATTGTGTATAAAATCTCCATCTTCCAGTTGTCTTATGTATAATTTAAAATATCTGCATGGGAAGAAAAATGAAAGGAGCTTTTGTTCACCTAACTATTAATTCAGATGTCACCCATTTACTCATTTGGGACTTTAGAAATAATAATGTATATTTGTCATTTGAGTTTTTAATACAGTTCCCAAATAATCAGAATTATAAGTAAACAATGCTAGACAACTACAGGCTGGTTGCCTCTGTCTCCACCTAAAAGTAATAGCATAATGTAGATATTATAGATAAGATTCAATATACTGTGCACACGTAGTCACATATTGGTGATACAAACCACTGCCATAGAGTCAAATCCAACTTATAGCAATCCTCTTTGGGTTTCCAATGCTATCAATCTTTATAGAATTAAATTCCCTCATCTTTCCCCCACAAAACAGCTAGTAGATTTGAACCACCAAACTTCTGGTTAGTAGCCAAATGTCTTACTCACTACACCACCAGAGCTCCTTATGTTGGTGATAAAGGTTACAAATATTTTTTGTTCTTGTTAGTTGCCCTCCAATTAGCTGCCAACACATGCCTATCTCATACACAGTGGAATGGAAATACTACACAATGATAAGCCTTTCCCAAGATTGGTTGCATATTGAACTATTGTGATCCAAAAGATTTTCATTGGCTGATGTTTGGAAGACAATTACCATACCTTTCTTCCTAGTTCTTGTAGCGTAGTGTCTAAGGCACTTGACTGCTAACCAGAAGGCTGGTGGTCCAAACCCACCACCCACTCCTTAGAAGGAAGGTTGGGCAATCTATTTTTGTAGTGATACTGCCTTGGGAACCCAATAAGTGGTTTTTATGGGTTTGGTCTGACTAAAGGACATGTAACAACAACAACAACAACTTCCTAGTTCATCTTAGTCTGGAAGTTCTGTAGAAATCTGTTCAACATCATAGCAACAGGAAAGCCACCACTGACAGAGGGGGTGGTGGCTGTTCATGAGATGCAATGTCAGGGAATCAGTAATGCATGGAAGGACTAAATTCTACCTTTGAACTACTTATATGCAATATCTCTAACTCTATCATATTTAAATCTATAATGTTATCTAATTTGAGGATTATCAAACTTTGGTCTTTGGGCCAAATTTGTCCTGCTATCTGTTTTTGTACATATAGTTGTATTAGAACACATCTGTGCTCATTTGTTGACATATTGTTTATGACTACTTATGTGCTACAGAGTTGAGTAGTTGTGACAGGAACCTGATGGCCCACAAAGCCTAAATACATACTATTGGGGACTTTACAGAAAAAATGTTTGGAAATCTCTGATCTAAGAAATGGGGAGAATATTCACATAAGAACATAACATACATGGAAGTGTGATATATATTAATATACATCTTGATAAGCATGAATATTTTCAGACAGTTTATTAAAAAAAAATACAACTGCTAGCATTATTGATTCTTACAATAATCCTATCATGTCTGAATACTATTACAACCATTTCAAAGATAAGCCAACGTCTAACTCTTGGAGATCAAGTCCCATTATCAATAGAAGAACTGTTGAATAGAAGCGTTTGAGTGACACTACCATGGTTTCAATTCAGATTTCTGCACTGATTATTTAGTAGACCCTGGACAAATTTATTAAGGATGTCTGGGAGAGTACAGGGTAAGGCATCTAGTTGCCTACCAGAAGGTCAGGGAATCATACCCACCAGCTGCTTGGTGCTTGGTGAGAGGAAGATGAGGCAATCTTCTTCCATAAAGATTTCCAGCCTTGGAAGCTCTATGGTTGTCACTATGAGTAACAATTTACTTGATAGCAACAGGTTTCAGTATTTTTTGGGGTGGCAAATCTCTTAATGCCTGTCTTCTTCAGAGTCTTCATCCATCCATAAACTGGGTATAACAAGCCTTGCAAGGCTATTTCAGCTTTAAATAAGTTAATAATGAGAAGCTCTTTGAAAGATAACTGAAGTATAATAATTGCTTAGCAAATAATAGCTATAATTATTTCATTATTATATATATATTCATATAATCCAGTACTCCATTTTCTACATTCTTTCCACTAAAATAAATCTGTCTCTAAGTTTTATATTTCAATCTGTCTGACTCTCTAAGGTTATTTTTTTTGGCAACAGATGTTTTTTACTGCATATGTCAGAATATGTTGTTGTTAGGCGCAGCCGAGTTATCTCCGACTCATGGTGACCCTATGTACAACAGAATGAAACAATGCCCGTATTGTGCCAGCTTCACTATCCTTGCTATAATTGAGATCCTCATTGCAGCCACTGTGTCAATCCATCTCATTGAGGGTTTTCCCCTTTTTTGCTAACCCTCCACTCTACCAAGCATGATATCCTTCTCCAAGAAATGGTCCCTTCGGACAATATGACCATGACCAAAGTATGTCAAATGAAGTTTGGCCATTCTTGCTTCCAAGGAGCATTCTGATTGCACTTCGTCCAGGACAGATTTGTTCCTTCTTTCTGAAGTCCATGATACTTCACAGTATTCTTCACCAACACCACAACTCAAAAGAATCAACTCTTTTTCAGTCTTCCTTATTTATTGTCCAGCTCTCACATGCATATGGGTAATTGAAAATACCATGGCTTGGGTTAGGTGTATCTTAGTCTTCAAGGAGACATCTTTGCTCTTCAGAATTTTAAAAGTCCATAAAAGCCAAAATATTATCTTGATTATATCCCTCATGAATTTAGAGATCATCTAAAGAATAGATTTGATGCACTGAAAACCAGTGACCAAAAACCAGAGGAATTGTGGGATGATATCAAGAACATCATCCATGAAGAAAGCAAAAGGTCATTTAAAAAGACAGGGAAGGAAGAAAAGACCAAAATGGATGTCAGAAGAGACTGAAACTTGCCCTTGAGTGGAGAGTAGCTAAAGCAAATGCAAGAAATGATAAGATAAAAGTGTTGAATAGAAGATTTAAAAGAACAGCTTGAGAAGACAAAGTTTATTATTATAATGAAATGTACAAAGACCTGAAGTTTGAAAACCAAAAGGGAAGAAACTGATCAATATTTCTAAGCAGAAAGAACTGAAGAAATAATTCAAGCCTCGAGCTGCAGTACTGAAAGATTCTATGGGCAATATATTGAATGATGAGGAAACACCAAAAGAAGATGGAAGGAATATACAGAGTCACTGTACTAAAAACAAATAGTCAATGTTCATCCATTTCAAGAGGTGGCATATGATCAAGAATCAATGGCATTGAGGAAGAAGTTGAAGCTGCACTGAACAAAGTGGAGAGAAACAAGGGTCCAGGAATTTATGGGATACCCATTTAAATGTTTCAACAGACGAAGGCTGGAAGCACTCACTCAGCTATGCCAAGAGATTTGGAAGACAGCTACCTGGCCAACTGACTGGAAGAAATCCATATTTGTACGTGTTCCAAAGAAAGGTTATCCCACAGACTGTGGAAATCATCGAATATCATTAATATCACATGCAAGTAAAATCTTGCTACAGATAATTTAAAAACGGTATATTGACAGAGAACTTCCAGAAATGCAAGATGGATATGATAATATAGTATAGCTATGTAAATTGACAAGGAGCGTTGGTGCCATAGTGCTTAAGGCATTTGACAGTTAACCAGAAGGTTGGCAATTCAAACACACCTGCCACTCAGCAGAAGAAAGATGGGACAATCTACTTCTGTAAAGATTTACTTTACGGAAACCCAGTGGGGGTTGCTATGAGTCAGAATCGACTTGAGGGCAGTGGGTTTGTTTTTTTCAGTTTATATAAATTGACGAGCCAAAAATTTTCTTTGGCCAAGTAGTAATTATTTTTTAAGCAGCTATGGTTTTTAAACAAGTATGAAATTTTTCACCTCAGTTCTTTTCCAGTGTTTTCTTTTTAAAAATAAATAAATAAATAAACCATGATTGTGTGTATACCCTAGATTATTTTATTATATTATGTAAAATAAACTTTTAAATAAATGCTTATTTTCAGTGGTTTGGGAGAGTTTAATCAAAGAGTACCTTTATTATTAAAAAATAACAGGGCGTACAAGCCAAACTGAAGTCAAATTTCATTTCAAGGAAAAAAAAAGGGGGGGAAGTTATTAACCCCTTTTTTTGTGTAGAAATTTCTAAATGTCTCTAAATTGGGATGATGTTTATGCTTTCTCATCATGGAAATATTAGATAATATGCAAATTAAGCTCTAGAGAGTCATAGCTTCACCTGCTTGCCATACACACAAGGACTTCTCTAGGTAAAATGCCACCTCAAATGCTAAATTTAGTGATTTCTTTTGACTCTAGAACTTACCTTAAATTATATATTAATGCACTTTTGAAAATACTGACAAGCTTAATATTAATACAGAGAAAGATTAGTCTGTGTGCCTTAAATTACTTCATTAGTGACTTTCAGCATCTTGGGCATTTTCTTCTGTCGAGACAACAGATGTTTTCTCTAATGTCTGAAAGAGATTGGCTTACAGTGAGAAAGCACTGAATATACATAACTAGAGACAAATCCTATAGGAAAAGGAAAAGAGAATCATCATTTTTTGGCCTTTATCATAGGTAATGTGAGATAAAGTATTCACAAAAACTAAACAATCCATTACTACTCCTGAGTAATCTGTGATATAGTTAAAAATATAGTGAAAATTTAATTAGAAATTAGAGTACATTAAGCACAAAAGCAATCTAGCTAAATTTTTAAGTAAAATGGATATTTTACATAGGAGCATATATATGAACTATGTAATAAATTACAAACAGATATATAATTATGAATTTTCATTCATAATATCATTTATCTGGGAGATTCCACATGATAAGTATATACAAGGTTACTTTTTTCTTGTCAGCAAAATAATTTAATTGACAAATAATCTTTGTTGAACAGAAAAATTAGGTTTTTTTTTTTTTTTTACTGTGAAGAAGAAAATAGAGATAAATATGGTTCTTAATTTAGAAAATAGGAACTCTGGTTGACAGAATGTTTAAAGCATTCAGCTACTAACACAAAGATTTGTGGTTCAAACCCATCAGCCTGCTTTGCAGGAGACATATGAGACAATCTTCCTCAGTAAAGATTTACAGCCTTGGAAATCCTAGAGGACAGTTCCCCTGTGTCCTATAGGGTCACTATGAGTCAGAATTGACTAGGTACTAGTGGGTTTGGTTTGTGGGTTATAAGTTTAAAAAGCCATCATTCTAGATGAAGTAGTATAAGGGATCTAGACACATAAAAAATGAGAAAATAATCTGTAACACTTTCAAATTAGTGGCATGGTATACTTCTTTATAATTTTGTTCTATGGAACAAAGTCTACTCACTCTCAATTTTTTATTGAATATTTACTAGTTTTAGGAATTATGCTAGATGTGGATAAATCTACCATGCCAAAAGTGGGGTGGGTTTGACCTGTAGGGCTATTACTCATGCATACTGTAAACTTTTGTGAACTACTCAAAATCACAGTTAAATCTTGAGAAAAACAATAGAGTGAAGTTAAAGCAATTAGATGGATATTTCATTCTTACATTTTTCTTTAATTACCATGACTTAACTTTTGTGAACATTAATTCCCATGAACTCTTTACAACCCCACTGAAGATGTGAATAATGATAGCTTAGTCTTTATGTTCTTTCTTATTATAAGTAATAAAGAAAAAAAAAGACTGTTTTGTTTTATTGACTAAGGAGTTAACTCCCTTTCACCCTAAAAAAATGTTTTCTCTTACCTCTAAAATATGTTATGTAATGTGTCAATTTAAAAATATCTTTAAATGTGCAATTTTTGATGAATTAATGTTTAATATATAAGGTTAAATCATTTGACTGCTGTGGTGGTTATATTTTTGTGTCAACTTGGCTGGGCCTGGTTGAGTGGTTGGGCATCTGGATGTAGTATTCCCCATAGACTGGTAATCGACTCCATGGTGGAATCTACTGGGAGCAGCTGAGTAGCTGCCTTTGGGTATGTGGTCTGCTTCCTGTATATAAGAAGCAGCTTTGGGAATGGTCTCTGCCTGTGGCACGCTGAACCCTGCATGTAGCTATATCATTGCTCAGCAGCCTGCTATGCTCTGCTGACCTTGGGACTTACAACGGACTTAAGTCAATGGCCTGCCGTGTGGTTTGATAATATCGGGACTGTGCCTTTTTATTTGTCAACCTTGGGGCTTCTCAGCCTCAGCAGCCAGTACCTGTCTGAGTGAAGAAAAGCTTCTAGCTTCAGTGGACTGGGACCAGGAGGCAGAGCTGGACCCCAAGGTTGAGGGGCTTTTACCCAGCCCCTAGAGCCTGGCACTTTGAACTTGGACTTAAAGCCTCCAAATTGCAGGAATAAATTCCTGTTTGTTAAGACCATTCCATTTGTAGCATATTCTTGTCAGAGCAGCACTAGGTAACCAGAACAAGTGCTAACTGAAAGGTTGGCAGTTGGAGACCACCAGCTACTCTGGGAGAAACATGAGGCAGTCTGAATCTACAAATATTTACAGCCTTGGAAACCCTATGGGACAATTCTACTCTGTCTATGGGATGTCATGGGTTACAATAGACTGGTCAGAAGTCTTTTCTTTTTTTGGTGTAGTATTAAATATATGATTTTATGAAAGCACAACATCTAAAGTGACTGCTAAGAATCCTGCATTGTCACATATAAATTCTTGTCAATTCCGTTAAGATACTATCTTAAATGTTTTCAGGTATGGCAAGAGTTTATATACCTCTTTTTTTTCTTATACTAAAGGCAATCTAATTAAAAAAATAATAATAATGCTGAAAGTTGCACAGATGCCTAAATAGTAAAGCATCTTATAATTTTAAAATGTGAAAGAATATTGTATTTCTTTACAGTATTCTTTGTATGTAGTAACACAGATATTGATTGTGTGTACTGACAACAGTTCTAATGTTTCACAGTTAATTAAGATTAGCATGACTCACTACAATATCAGTCACGTTATTTTATTTTCCTCTCATAGAATGGGAAAACAAAACAATGAGAGAGAAATGTGGCTTTACATGCAGTTTTGATAGGATTTGAAATTTTGAAATATATATAGATTAGGAAACACTTTTATGAAAGATGTAGGGAATACATAGGATCTAGGAAGGGATATTGATAATGGGGAATCCTATGAATAAGGCAAATATTTTCAGGATATTCAAAAATTTAAAGACAATATATAAAAGACCTTGAAAATTTGCATTTTAGAGACTGTACAAAATTTGGATTGAAAATAAACACAATAGAATATTCTATTAAAAAAAATAATGAAGATTTTCCCAGGGTTAATTTGAATCTTTTCTGGCCATTTTCCCCACTGTCCACTGATCATGATAAACAGTATATTACTCAATTGTTTTCCTTACTTATAATCGGCATTAACCATGTCCTACAGAACATGCTTATAGATTGAACCAGGTGACTGCCTATTATAAATTAACTTTTTTCTGCCACCTAAGAAATAGCTTTACTTTCTAAGTCATATTTTTATGTACTTGCTTTTTATCTTATTTTATGATTTCTAAGTTACAAACTACCTAAGAAAACTAAACTATATGTGCAAGGATAATTCAATACTAGAAAAATATGTTAATAATAAAAGTCATCATAGCAATGCCAAGAAAGAAATTCCATACCATTATCTTCATGGGTGCCATCAAAAATTGGATAAACTTATACTCTTTGTCATTTCATATAACATATATATACACTACATATACACATACACACATGGATGTCAGTATTGACAATTGATGCATAGTGTTTATCTGTAGTAATGGTTGAATGTAAAACTATAATCTTTGAAATCAGAAATCACTGTGGATGAAATATTGAAAGACTCTCATCTCTTCCTAATAAGAACTAAAGCCCTAAAAAAAATCATTAGTGATTGTATTAATGGTTTCCAAGCATAAATATAGAAGAAGGACAGAATGCCATAAGGAATAAGAAAATATGTATGGAAAAAATTTAAGGAAGCATACATATAATATGAATGCAAAGATTTTTTATGGCTACTTTGTACATTGACTGGCCAGGAATAGATGTCCAAAAATATTATTCAACTTAGAACGTACATATTTAATTAACAAATGATTTACATAGTTAACCAAAGAATGAGTAGATCCTTAAAAACTGTGTTTTAGTACCCATCCAAAACCAAACCAAACTCACTGCCATGGAGTCGGATCTGACTCATAGTGACCCCTCCTTGGGTTTCCACGGTAGTATCACTACGGAAATAGATTGCCGCATCTTCCTTCCAAGGAGTGGCTGGTGGGTTTGAACTGCCAGTTTTCTGGTTAGCAATCAAATGCCTTAGGCACTACGTTACCAGAGCTCCCTTAGTACCCATACATATAACTAAATGTAGCGTAGTGCCTAAGGCACTTGACTGCTAACCAGAAGGCTGGCGGTTCTAAACCCACTAGCCACTCCTTGGAAGAAAGATGGGGCAATGTGCATCGGTAGTGATACTGCCTTGGAAACCCAAGGAGGGGTCACTATGAGTGGGGTCTGACTTGATGGCACATAACAACACAACAACAACAGAATTTCCATTAACACATAGGTATCATCAGTTCACTATTTTAAATGTATTTTTAATAATCACATTATGTCTAGATGAGTTATGATAATTTCTTCCACTTGAGTTTTTTTTTTTTTTTTTATGGTCTGTTTTGTTTTGATTTAGAAGTGAATGTGTTTTTTCACTTTGGTATTGATTTACTATATTTGCTACTACAACCTTTACATTTAATTTTGCAAGAGTAAACCCCCATTTGATACATAAAACGCATATTTTAATAAATGAAATATAATGTTACTACTAAAATATGTTGTTGAAATATCTCAATCGGTATGCCATCAATTCCCGGAGCCTTATTCTTCGCCAGTTCTTTCATTGCAGCTTTGACTTCTTCCTTCATTACCATTGGTTCTAGATCATATGCCACTT
>NW_006922150.1:1624794-1641696 GCF_000298275.1 Orycteropus afer afer | reverse complement strand
CGATGATGGGATCAAGTATAGCAGGGAATGTGGGGCTGGTGCGGGATCGGGCAGTGTTTCGTTCTGCTGTGCATGGGGTCGCTATGAGTTGGAAACGACTCGACGGCACTTAACAACAACAACAACAACAACTAAAATATGTTAATTTATATACATATATACTATGTATGTCATTGTGTATCATCGAGTTGATTCTAACTCATAGCCACCTCATAGAAAGAATAGAACTGCCCTATTGGGTTTCCTTGGCTATAATCTTGACAGGAGCAGATCCCCACATCTCTTCTCCCATGGATTGGCTGGAGGCTTCAAACTGACAACCTTTTGATTAGCAACCCAGAATTAGGTGTGTCACAAGGGCTTCTTATCTGTACCGTCAAATACAAAACAAACTCACTGCCATCAAGTTAATTCCAACTCATAGTGACTTCCACTGGGTTTCTGAGGGCTGTAAATCTTTACTGAAGTAGATTGCCCCATCTTCCTTCCATTGAGCCACTGTTGAGTTTGAACCATTGACCTTCTGGTTAGGAGCCAAATGCTTTATCCACTGTTCCACCAGAGCTCCTTTATCTGTGCCATAGTATTGTTAATGTTATGTCTATTTCTTTCAGTAGAGGAAAGTATATTTTCACAAATGAATTAAAATATATGTACACACACATACACACACTGCCATCCAGTCAATTCTGACACTGTGACTCCCATTAGATTTCCAAGGCTGTAAATCTTTACAGAAGTAGATTGCTTCATCTTCTCCCACAGAGTAACCAGTAGGTTTGAACTACCAACTTTTTGGTTAGCATTCAAATGCTTTATGCACTGTACCACCAGAGGTACTTTAGTGAGTAGTGGTCATATATAATCTAGAGATTTCAGAAATATTGAGTATGCAAGGTGCTTCCTTGATTCTGGTCTAGATACATTGATCAGACATTCAGACATAATTTTGATTAGACCTTTAAATAAATGAACATTCTCAGGTCCTAAGCTATTTATAAGTTGTGTATTAGCTTAGGTAGTCATGGAATGACAACACAATTTCACTAAAATCTACTTGTCAGTGTTATTTTTTCTTAGCAAGTTTACAATTCTTAAGAATTACCAAAATTAATTTCCTATATAAACAATAATCCTAGAAGCAAAAAAAAAAAAAAATGTGATGGATGACAGAAGCCACTTAGTAAGCAGATGATAAATTTATTGTTGTTTGTTGTTATGTGTCATTGAGTCAGACCCGACTCATAGCAACCCCTCCTTGGATTTCCAAGGCAGCATCACTATGGAAGTAGATTGCCCAACCTTCTTTCTGAGGAGGGGCTGGTGGGTTTGAAACACCAGCCTTCTGGTTAGCAGTCAAGTGCTTTAGACTCTACGCTACCAGAGCGCCTAGATGATAAATAGTCTTTAAAAATAAAGCCAAATGTCTATTAGTTATTCATCACTACACTTGAGAAAAAATAAAGATCAAGCAATAAAGAAATCAATATTTTGTCACCAATATGCTCATATTTTGACCAACACAAGTAGTTCATAGGAAAAACCAAACCAAACCAAACTCATTGCCATCAAGTTAATTCTGACTCATGGCTATCCCCTTTGGGTTTCCAAGGCAGTAAATCACTACGGAAGTAGATCGTCCAGTCTTTGTTCCATGGAATGGCTGGTAGGTTTGAACCGCCAACCTTCTGGTTAGCAGTCAAATGCCTTAGACACTGAGCTACCAGAGCACCTTACTTCACATGACAGGTAAGAGGAAAAAATAAACTTTGTTCCTGTTGTTATTGTTAGAGTTATGGACAGATAGCTTTATTTTTAGCATATTCAATAGTATTTCTGTAAAATTTTAATTGTAGTTTATTTTTCAGCAGAACTGTATTTCATAAATGTTGCATAGAATTAGTTGCTCTGCACACAAAATCTACTTGATGATAATAAGCAAGAAGTGATTCAATAGCAACCCTGGTAGTTATGTTTCTTAGAGATTTCTAATAAATGCTCAGGAGCACCATGACAGCCATGCTTCTATGCAATGAGGAAATTATCTTTATTTCATTTTAAGATGTATAGAAATCTCCCCAACAAAAGGAAATAAACACCTTGATGCACCATATATCTTGCCCTAAATAACATTTTGTTGTTGTTGTTGTTCCAGTTAAGTAAAGGGTTATGAAGGGAAAAAATACCCTAAACCACTCAGAGCACATTTGAAGTAGAGTTCTCACATGAAGTGAGAAGGCTGCAGTAGCAGCTAACACCTCAACCAGCCACTGACAGAACATGTGACTCAAGCTTGCTGACCTTCACATCATCTGGTAAACAGGAGACTTGAAGTGATACCTTGGTCAAACATTAACTGAAAAGCAAAGTCTACGTAATAAGTACTATTATGAGCTGATTTTTGTCTCCCACAAAATATGCATTGTAATTCCTAACCTATAAGCTGTGGAAACCCAAGGAGGGGTCACTATGAGTCAGGGCTGACTCCAAGGCAAACAACAACAACAACAACAACAAAACTGTGGTTTTAATCTCATACAGGAATGAATTCTTTGTTATGTTAATTAGACAGGATTTGTGTAGGGTGTGCCTTAAATCAATCTCTTTTGAGACATAAAAGAGATTAAACAAATAAGAAAGAGAAGAGGAGATGGAGTAAGATAGATGCCAAGGTACATGGAGATCTCCAAGGAACCAGGAAGGAGAAGTTAAAGAGTGAAGGAGCTTCCTTGAGACCCAACAGAGAGAAAGTGCTATCCTAGAGCCAGCACTCTGAATTTGGATTTACAGGCTCCTCAACTGTAAGAAGGATCTCTGGTATCATACAGCCTAAGGCACTTGACTGCTAACCAGAAGGCTGGCGGTTCAAACCCACCAGCCACTCCTCGGAAGGAAGATGGGGGCAATCTACTTCCATAGTCATACTGTCTTGGAAACCCAAGGAGGAGTCGTTATGAGTCGGATCCGACTCGATGGCACATAACAACAACAACAAACTGTAAGAAAATAAATTTCTGTTTGTTAAAGTCATCCAGCTGTGGAATTTCTGATATAGCAGCTGTAGATAACTAAGAATTTGGTACAAAGAATTGGGAGTACTACTCTAATAAATAGCTACAATGTGGAAGTGGTTTTGGAATTGGGCAATGAGAAGATGCTGAAAGAGTTTTAAGTTCCTAATAAGGAACTCTCATGGTGGAGTGGGTAAGACATTTGACTCTTAACTAGAGGTCAGTGGTTCAAACCCATCAGCTACCCCATAGGAGGAAGATGAGGTAATCTACTTCTGTAAAGATTTACAGCATTGAAAACCCAGTGGGGGTCACTATGAATCAGAATTGACTTGATGACAGTGGATTTGGTTTGGGTTTTATAATAAAAGCCTAGATTACCTTGAAGAGACTGATGAGAGAATTATGGATGTCAAAAGTAATTCTGGTGAAAGCTCAGAAGGAAGTGAGGAGACCTATAAAGAAACTCTCTATCATTTTAGAGATATCATCCAGAAATAGAATGTTACTAGAAAAGTGGATGCTTAATATGTTTCCTGTGAGGCTTTTAAAGGAAATGATGAACATGTGATTAGACGATGGAAGACAGATGACAACTTTTATGCATTGGTTGACCTTATCTGAATTATGATCAACTGTTCGGAGGAGGATAGAAGTTATAAACGATGAACTTGGGTATCTGGCTGATGAGATTTCTAAACAAGATCTTAAAAGGGCTATATGGTTTCTCCATTCCATTTATAGTAAAAGGTGAGCAAAACATTTAGGCTTAAAAATGAATTGTGCAAAATGGAAACAAAATAAAAGATTTGGAAAAGTCTGTTGTACAAACTAAGGACATTATGTCTTAGAATTTGCACTAAAGAAGTGGCTATACAATCTCTTGCCAACATAATGTGACTAATGGATTTATCTAGTCAACTCCACAGCAGAGAAACCTCAGTTCAGAGTGAAGGGCACAGAGAACGAATGAACAGAAAGTGCACTGTCTGCCATTTTGGCAGAAAACAGGTGAAAGGAGTTACATCTGTTGTCCAACAAGAAAAGAAAAGAAAAAGATCATCCCTGAAGCAGCTGAATCAGCAGAACTGTTGGAAGGAGTGCAGGAAGCAGAGCCTACTCTGTTTCAAAGGGTGTGGTCAGGGCATCCCAGTTTCAAAAAGTTGGATCTTCACCAACTTTGTTCCGGAGTATGGGGCTGCAGTTAAGGTGTGCCAGGGGGATGTGGCCAATATCCAAAGGGCACATTGAGGGGATGGGGTTGCAATAAACAAAGGGCAAAAGAACAGGGCCTGCCAAGGCCAAGAGGATTGTGTTGCCACTGAGATGGAATAGAATGGGAGACTGCCCAAAAGCTGAGGAAGGAGAGTAGTCTTTCCAGTAGGCCTGGAAGGCAAAAATGAAGCCCATGGCTGAGGGGCCTCCAACTAGAATCCAGAAAGCATGCTCAACACCCACAGTCTGGAGGACAGAGCCATTGTTAAGATGGTCTCAGAGAACAGAGGATTATTTTCAAGTCTTGAGAGCTAAAGCAATTTATTTTGCTGTATTTTGGATTTGCTTGGTTCCTGTCATCCCTTCTTTCCCTCCAATTTCTCCAATTTCAAAATGAAATATCTACTTTGTGCCTCATACACCTTTGTTCTTTGAACAGATGATTTGTAATCTAGATTTTGCAGTTCCACAAGTGAAGAGAATTTTGCCCCAGGATGGAATATGCCTAAACTCTTACTCATATTTTATTTAGATAATTCAAATGATGAATCTATGGGCATGGAATTTATTTAAGACTTTTGGGATGATGTGATGGGGTAAATATGTTTTGCATGTGTCAAGGACATGAATTTTGGAGAGCTAAAGGGTGGAATGATATGGGTTGAGTTATGTCCCCTCAAACATATGTTTTGTAAATTCTCACCTCTATGACTGATAGGACCTCTGATGGCATAACACCTAAGGTATTTTACTGCTAACCAGAAGGCTGGAGGTTGAAACCCACCAGCCACTCCTCAGAAGGAAGATCAAGCAATCTACTGCCATAGTGATACCATCTCAGAAACCCAAGGAGGGGTTGCTATGAGTCAGATTTGACTCAATGGCAGTGAGTTATTGTGTTTTTTGTTTTTTTAATGACTGTGGTTATAATCTCATTGGGGAATGGGTTGTGTAATTTGTTAAAAGACAGTGAAGTATGCATCTTAAATCAATCTCATTTGAAATATAAAAGATATTAAATAGCCATGAGAGAGAAGCAGATGTGGGGTAAGACAGATGTTAAGCCACATGGAGATCTCTAGGGAAAGAGGAAGCAGAAGCTGGAGAAATAAAGACCTTCTTCCAGAGTTAGCAATGAATGTGTTCTAGAGCTGGCATTCTGAATTCAGACTTCTAGCTTTCTAAACTGTGAGAAAATAAATCTCTGTTTGTTATAGCTAGCCACTTATGGTATTTCTGTTACAGCAACACTAGATAGCCGAGACCAATATCCTAAAGGCTAAAATTACTAAGTTTGAGACAATATGACACACAGAAGATGATTCACAGGGAACATAACCTATTATTATGTACACATTGGTTAGTGGTTTATTAATTACTTAATAAAAGAGAACCAAAGTCTAATTTTTAGAATATACTGTTTTATTTTTTAAATTTATACCATATACATTTGTTGCTGTTGTTGTTACCAAGTAGATTCTGATCCCATGTGTGTAGAATTGAACAGTTCTGTAGGGTTTTCAAGTCTGTGAACTTTTCGAAGCAGATCACCAGGTCAGTCTTCTGAGGCACATCTTGGGGGGTTTATAGGTTGGAACCACTAATACTTGTGTTGGCATTTAACCTTTTGCACTACTCTGAAACTCATATATAGATATAGATATAGAATCAGAAATTAGTTTCTCACAAGTTTATTATCATCCTAGATATCAGCCCCATTAGATTTAAGACATTGATGTAAATGTGAACATAACTTGGGAAGTAGAGGAACACTTAAACTACAATTTGTTTGTTTTTAATTTTTTTTCAACTAAAAATGTGACTTCAGGTTGCAAATCAAATAATTACATTTTTTGTTTGCTTGTTTGTTTTCCTTGCAAATATCTCATTTTAGCATTCAGTAAGGAGCTCTGGTGGTGCAGTGCCTAAGGCATTGATTTGACTGCTAACCAGAAGGTTGGCTGTTCTAACCCATCAACCAATCTCTGGAAGGAAGATGGGGCAATCTACTTCCATAAAGATTTATTGCCTGAAAACAATGGGGGTCACTATGAGTCAGAATTGACTCATGGCCAGTGAGTTTGGTTTGAGTTTTGAAAAGTACTTGATGGATCTTCTACTCTTTGGCCTGTGATGGAAATTGGGCCCAGTAACATAGAATATTATAAAGTTTTTTAATCAAATTTAATTTAATTATAATTAATTATAATTTAATTATAATTAATAATTTTTACTCCTTCATTAAAGGCTTTTTAATTGACATTTCTTTTCTTTGAACTAAAAATGCATGGGAGTAAACTGTATGATAAGTATTATATTTTCATCCACTACTTAATTGGATTACCTATGTGGATGTCAACAAAATGAAAAAAAAAAAAAAATCTTACATTATTATGATAAAGCTTGGACATTTTAGTTCTTCTTAATGAGTCTCAGAAATTCACAAGATTCCACAGACAACAGTTTGAAAACCATTATCTTCAAAAGGCTTACTTCATTCTGGGTGAGCTGTTATTTACATAAACTCTCTGTTCTGAAATATTTTTTTTTGCTTCAGTTTACAAATAATCTTCCATCTACCCTCCTCAACCTCTGTTAACAGGATAAAAGAAGAAAAAAAGTGACCACAAAACAAATATGTTAGTTGTTAAACTAAGCACATATCCCTAGGAATTTCAATGTAAGAAAAAATATTACATAAAACATATTTTTTCATGTATTTATTGAACACAGCATGAAATTTTTACTTAAAACTCAATATAAGTATTCTGCGGACTTCTGAAAGTGATTTATTGTGGAGTTTTGTATATATCTCATGTATAAAAATACACACACACATATACATTGCACAAATGCAGAGCCTTATTAATTCATATTGGAGGTATTCACTAAATCTTCATACAGAGGCTCCTGGGAGGGTTGGTAAAGCTGAGAGAAGTGCCTGGGACTCTTGAGCATTTCCTGTTATACCAAATAGATCTGTTTCCATCACTAACAATATCCTATAAGGTCCACAAACTGGAGCCCTCAAGCTAAATGTAGTCCATCCTCTTTTTCCATAATGTTTTATTGGAAGACCAATCTGAGGTGGTAAATCTTTATGGATATAGATTGCTCAGTCTTCCTTCCTTGGAGTATCTGGTGGGTTTCAACCACCACCTTCTGGTTAGCAGTCAAATGCCTTAGGCACTATGTCACCAGAGCTTTTTTATTGGAAGACAGGCATGCTCTTTGATTTATATATTGTCTATGGCTGTTTTTGAGCTACAACAGCAGAATTGAGCACTTGTAACCCAGGCCGTATGTCTTGCAAAGTCTCAGATCATCAGTATTTGACATTTCACAGCGGAAGTTGCTGACCAGTGATTAGAATCATTAGACTCATAATTACAAATTGTTTTAGGAATATAATGCATCTTAGTTCAAAATTTCCAAGGTAAGTAGATTTTCAATTACTTTATGTCATTTTTTCATTTTTTTTCTACTAATAAGAAACCCTAAATTTAGTAGGAAAAAAGAAAACATTATTACAAAAAAGAAAAAAAAAGACTATAATTACCCAGATTGTGATATTATTGTTGTTGTTAGGTGCTGTTGTGTCATCTCCAACTCATAGCAACCCTACATACAGCAGAACGAAGCAGTGCCTGGTCCTGTGCCAGCTCCACGATCCCTGCTATACCTGAGGACACTGTTGTAGCCACTGTGTCAATCCATCATGTTGAAGGTCTTTTCCTTTTCTTTTGAGCCTCCACTTTACCAAACATGATATCCTTCTACAAGGAATGGACCCTTCTTAGAACATGACCAAAGTAGATGAGACAAAGTCTGGCCATTCTCACTTCCAAGGAGCATTCTGGCTACACTTCTTCCAGGACAGACTTTTTAGTTCTTTTATCAGTCCAAGATGCTTTAATCATTCTTTGCCAACACCATAACTCAAAAGCATCAACTCTTCTTTGGTCTTTCTTATTCATTGTCCAGCTCACACACGCATATGAAGCAACTGAAAATGCCATGGATTGTGCCAGGTGCACCTTAGTCCTCAGGAAGACATTTTTGCTCATCAGCACTTGAAAGTGGTCTTTTGGCAGCAGATTTACCCAGTGCTATACAACGTCTGATATGTTGCCTGCTGCTTACATTGGCATTGATGGTAGAACCAAGTAATATGAAATCTTTGACAATCTCAGTCTTTTCTCCATTTATCATGATGCTGCTTTTGGGTCCAGTTGTGAGGATTTTTTTTTCTTTATATTGAGGTGTAATCCATACTATAGACTGTATCTTCAATCTTCATCAGTAAGTGCTTCAAGTCATCCTCACTGTCAGCAAGCAAAGTTGTGCCATTAGCACATCACAGGTTATTAATGATTTTTCCTCCAATCCTGACACTACAGTCTTCTTCATATAGTCCAGATTCCCAGATTATTTGCTCAGTGTAGAGATTGAATAAGTATGGTGAAAGGATACAACCCTAATGCACTCCCTTCTTGATTTTAAACTGTGCAGTGTCACCATGTCCTGTTTTAATGACAGCCTCCTGGTCTATGTCCATATTCCTCATGAGTACAATTTAGTGTTTGGGATTTCCCATTCTTCTCAGTGTTATCTACAATTAATTATGATCCACACAATCAAATTATTTTGCGTAGTCAATAAAACATAAGTAAACATCTTTCTGGTATTCTTTGCTTTGAGCCAAGATCCATCTGATATAAGCAATGATATCCCTCATTCCACATCCTCTTCTGAATCTAGCTTACATTTCTGGAAGTTCTCTGTCAATATACTGCTGCAACCATTTTTGAATTATCTTCAGTAAAATTTTACTTGTGTGCATCATTAATCATATTGTTCTATACACATGGACTTTCCCAGATGGAGTGCACAGGAATCAGATTGACTACATATGTGGCAAGGGACAATGGAAAAGCTCATTATCTTTTGTCATAACAAGGCCAAGAGCTGATTGTGGAACAGATCATCAACTGTTCATATGCAAATTCAACTTGAAGTTAAAGACAAGTAAAACAAGGCCATGAGAGCCAAAATATGATCTTGAATATAACCTTCCTGAATTTAGAGACCACCTAAATAATAGATTTGATGCATTGAACATCAATGACCAAAACCAGGATTGTGAGATGACATCAAGAACATCATCCATGAAGAAAGCATTAAAAAGACAGGAAAGGAAGAAGAGACGAAAATGGATGTCAGAAGAGATTCTGAAACTTGCCCTTGAGAGGAGAGTAGCTAAAGCAAATGGAAGAAATAACAAGATCAAAGAGCTGAACAGAAGATTTCAAAGAGCAGTTCAAGCAGACAAAGCCAATTACTATAATTAAATGTGCAAAGACCTGGAGTTAGAAAAAACGAAAAGGAAGAACATGCTAAAAGAATTGAAGAAAAAATGCAAACCTCAAGTTGCAGTATTGAACAATTCTATGGGCAAAATATTGAATGATGCAGGAAACATCAAAGGAAGATGGAAGAAACACACAGAGTCACTTTACCAAAAATAATTGGTCAATGTTCATCCCTTTCAGGAGGTAGCTTATGATCAAGAACCAATGGTATTGAAGGAATAAGTTGAAGCTTCACTGAAGGAAGTGACGAAAAACAAGGCTCCAGTTATTGATGGGATACCCATTGATATGTTTCAACAAAAGGATGCCATGCTGGAGGCACTAACTCAGTTATGCCAGGAGACTTGGAAGACAGCTACCTGGCCAACAGACTGGAAGATATCCACATTTGTACCCATTTCAGAGAAAAGTGATCCCACAGAAAGTGATAGTACTAACTGTAAATCTTGGGAATAAAATTAAATTTTTGAAACTTGTATTTTTTCCCCACCTTTAGAAAATAAGTGTCAAACTGAGGAAGAAACTTTATGGTTAATCCTAGGGATAAGCACAAATTAGCTTCAATTTATCATGTTGCTTTGAAAGGAAAGGTTGGTTAGGTTTTATTAATTGGCAAATAAAATGTGTTTTTGTTTTTGTTTTCTTAAATACCAGTTATTTGAATGAGTTCAAATAAGTATTATAACACTGGTGTCATTATAAGTCATGTTTGTAATTTTACAAATGCAATAAAAGTACTACATCACTGAAGTTAAAGAAATAAGTAGAATCTTTGACTTTTAACATGTGATTAAATGTCTGGTAATTTGTACCTTGCCTAAACACTACTCCCATGGCTTTACATGTTGTTGTTGTTGTTGTTATGTGCTGTCAAGTTGGACCTGACTCATAGCTACCCCTCCTTGGGTTTCCAAGGCAGTATCACTAGGGAAGTAGATTGCCCAACCTTCCTTCCAAGAAGTGGCTGGTGGGTTTGGACCGCCAGCCTTCTGGTTAGCAGTCAAGTGCCTTAGGCACTATGCTACCAGAGCTCCCATGGCCTTACATAAGTGAATACAACTTCTGAGCCAATTTACCTCCTGGCTAACAATAATTTTTAAGATAATAGGATCTATTTTATTAAACGACTGTAAAATACAAAGTAATCATGGTAAGTGATCCATGAAGGCAACTGTCAGGCAGCCCATAATATTTATTGTACATAAATTTGTTATTGATATAGTAGCAACATTTCAGAAATCCATTAATCTTTAGAAAGTCACTGATGCACTCATAAACAGACTTTGGGCTGACCACTAGGAGCGCAGAGAAAGAATAAATTAGTCCTATTCATTTTAAAATTTACATTTAATAGTGCTGCAAAAAGAACATGGAAGCGGTATCTTCTGACCTCCTCTAACTTCAAAAGAGGAAGACAGAAGCAGCAGCAGCAGCCCAAGGCTTATTCCTACGAGGCCACACATGCTGCCACCCTCCAGCCTTTTTACCAACTTTGCCACAAACTGTCCCTCCCACGGTATTCATTACTTCTCTGCTGGGTTTGATAATTTGTTGCAATATTCACACAGAACTCACAGACAAAACTCATGATTAAGGGGTTTATTAGGGAAGTAACAAGGCTACAATTGAGGTTCAGGAACATGCTTAGGATATGGTCCTTTAATCAGGACAGTCTTCCCTCTGCTGTGCCCTCAGATACACATCTCTGGACCTTGGCCTCTCAGCCTGGCCTCTGCCTCTGTGGGCAAAGTAAGCTTGCTGCTCTCTCATGCCTCTTGGTTCCACTATCACTATCTCTCTGCAGGGGCTTCTCTTTGGCAGGGTGTCTCTGAGCCAAGGAGGTCCACCATAGGGATCTTGGGTCCAAAGATGTGTTCCAGTTCACTTCCAACTTTTCTTTCTTGATGGCAGTGAGGTTTCTTCTTTATCTCTAAACTCAAAAAACCAAAATCACTGCCATCACATCAGATCTGACTCATGGCAACCCCTCCTTGGGTTTGCAAGGTGGTATCACTATGGAAGTAGATTGCCCATCTTTGCTTTCAAGGAGTGGTTGGTGGGTTTGAACCACCAGCCTTCTGGTTAGCGGTCAAATGCCTTAGGTACTAGGAGGACTCATTTTAAGCCCGGCAGAGTGACAAAGCCAACCAATCCCAACCATCAGAGTTCTACACACCTTATTTGCATGGTCCCACCCAATAATCTGGTGGGAGTTACAAAGACTATGGATAAAAAAGCCATACAAAATAATTCACTGTACCACAAGTGCTTGCAAATAAATAACATAAAAAAAATTATAATGTAGAAAAATTGGAAATCTCATCCATTGCTAATGCAATCATATTGGATATCAGTTTGGCATTTTCTCAAACCCTGAAACAGAATCATCATATGACCCAGCAATTTCAATACTGGGTATATGCACAAATAAATTGTAACAGGTGTTCAAATAAAAATGTGCATGCAAATGTTCATACTAACACTTTTACAATCACCAAAATCAGAAGGAATCTAATGTCTATTGACTGATGAAAGGATAAACAAATTGTTGTACATCTGTACAGTGGGATATTAATCAGCCATAAAGAAAAATGAAGGCATGATGCCTGCCAAGTGTGGATGGGTTATGGAAACATTAAGTTAACTGAAAGAACACAGAAATTCACATATTATATATTTCCCATTTATATTAAATACCCAGAATGGACAAATCCATAGAAATAGAAAGTACAAAGGTGGTTTCCAGGGGATAAAAAAAGGAGACATTGTGAGTGATAGATTGAGAGTGGAGTTTCCTTTTGGAATGATGAAAATTATCTGTAACTAGGTAGTGGTTGGTGATGGTTAGGAAACAGTAAGGATGTCCTAAACACCATTAAATTCTACACTTTGAAAAAGTTAAAACAGTGAATTTTTTATTATGTGTATTTTACCACAATAAAAAATTATTTGACCATAATGTCCAAAAATAGTAAATATATTAAACAAACCCTGTAGATTTGTCCTTTGCAGGTAAAGTAGGTTTCCATTCTTTATTATTCTGTGTATACTTTTGAATTATACCAAATTCCATCTGAAATACAAATAAAGCACTGACTTTGGTGAGTTCTGAATTTTTTCCCCCTCACACTGAGTTAAATTACCTATTTTCTTGAATAGTTTCCCTGGTCAAGGTTTTCTTTTGTAATGGATTTTAGAATCAGTTTCTGTCATATTTTAGGAATATCAATTCAAATATTGATGGCAGTGAGTTTGGTTTGGTTTGGTTTTTCCTATGAACTACTTGTGTTGGTCGAAATACGGGCATATTGGTGAAACAAAGTAGGCCCTGCTTCCTGCACTCTTTCTGACAGTTCTGCTGATTAAGCTGCTTCAGGGATGATCCTTTCCTTTCCTTTCTCCCCTATATTATTAGATTATAGTAGAGTAGTAGTCCAAAATATCAAAATCTATGTAGGAACATACATTTTTCTAAGAATGAAGTAAAATTCTTCAGTGATTATATGTCATTAAATCATTCATATAGTTTATAGGAAATATTAATGTGGTGAGTAATTGCAAAGCATTTTTTTTTTTTCAATTTAGAAAGCATATGTTCCAGAAAACTACTAATGCAATTTCATCTCACAAATTTCCCAAAAATGTAGAATGGAATGATCCTAGCAAATAACATTTAGAAGTTTTCACTTGAAACATAGCTATCTTTGCAGTTAACAGGTATGTCTTGAAATTCTGCCTAAGAGATGGAATAAACCGAGAAAATATAAATATTGTACCTGCAAACAATGCTAAAAAAGACCAAATCTCATTTTCAGCCTCACTTGCAACACAGGCCCAGAGGAATCAGAAGGTCAATGTCAAGCAGAAAGAGCCTGAATGCTAGTGATTTTTAATAGCTTTTACCAACATAATAGCCATCATTTAACTATGGACAACACAGCCATAAATTGCAATGACTTGGTAAGATTAAAAATTCCTCCTTGCTCATACTTCAGAAAGCCCAAGGCTGCACATCTTTTGCCCTGGTTATGCCAGTTGAAAGCCAGCTACAAAATAAAAAAATAAGCCTCTTAGGGCAATATAACTCAGTGAATTGACTTAAAAATAAATAAATAAATTAACTTCTATGTAGCTTTCAAATGCTAAAGCCTAAGGTCTGAATTGGGAAGTTGTATACACATCAAAATCATTCTAATATTTTGTTCCCCTGTCCAGTTTTCAGGAAAATCAGTATGTAATATTTATCTTTTCCACTTGATATCTAAAGTACATAAAATGTAGAAGCAAAATTCAGACAAATTATGAAAAAAAGTTAGTTTTGTTAATAATAAAACATTTTTGAGTATATGAATTAGGCATCTGACTGATGGATTTACTAACACTTTCCCGATTTTAACATCCAAAACCAAACCTACTTCTATCAATTCAATTCTGATGTATAGTGATGCCCTTGGGTTTCCAAGGCTGTAAATCTTTATAGAGGTAGATTACTTCATCTTCCTCCCATGGAGCAGCTGATGGGTTGGAACCACCAACCTTCTGGTTAGCAGCCAAATGTCTTACCCACTATGCCACTGGAGTTCCTTTGAATAGAGTATACCACTCACTATTTTAGGACTTTCTCATAGGAGATAAATCTTGCCACCTGAATTCACTTATCAGAATAGATTTTTTTCTCTCTACAAACTCTTGTCTTGTTTTAAGGAATAAAAAGTATATTCAGAAAAATGCATAACACCTATACAAAGTGTCAACCAGAGTCTTATCAGAAAATAAAATTTACTGAAGAAGGTTCAAGTGAAAAGACAACTTAAAGGTTGCATCGTTTTACCATACTTATTCAATATGTATGCACAGCAAATAATCCAAGAAGCTAGAAATATGGCATTAGGATTGCAAGAAGATGCATTAACAACCTGTGATATGCACATGAGACAACTTCCTTGCTAAAAGTGAGCAAGACATGTAGCACTGATGAAGATCAAAGACTAACTTTGCATTACACCTCATCATAAGAAACATAAAAACCCTCAAAACTGAACCAATAAACAACATCATGATAAATAGAGAAAAAGTTAAATTTACCAAGGATTTCATTTCACTGGGATCCACAATCAATGCCCAAGGAAACAGCAGTCAAGAAGCGAAATGATGTACTGCATTAGGCAAATTTGTTGCAAAAGAGCTCTTTAAAGTGTTAGAAAGCAAAGATGCCACTTTGAGGACTAAAGACCCAAGCCATGGTATTTTTCAATCACTTTATATGCATTTGAAAGGTAGATAATGAATAGGAAGACTGAAGAAGACTTGATGCCTTTGAATTATGGTGTTGGTGAAGAATATTGAGTATACAATGGCCTGCTAGAAGAATGAACAAACCTCTCTTGAAAGAAGTAAATCCAGAATGTCACTTAAAAGTGAGGATGTTGAGACTTTATCTCACCTACTTTAGATATACAATCAGGGGGGACCAGTCCTTAGAGAAGGACATCATGCTTGGTACAATAGAGGGTCAATGATAAAGAGGAAGAGTCTCGATGAGATGGGCTGACACAGCTGTTACAACAATGGATTCAAATACAGCAACAATTGTGAGGATGGTGCAGGATTGGATGTTGTTTCATTGTGTTGTCCATAACTTACTATGAGTTAGAACAAACTCCACAACACCAAACCACAATTTGTGTGTGTGTGTGTGTGTGTGTGTGTATAGATAAAAAGAGATGCTTCAAGGAATTGTATATTTGTCTGAGGGAGAAGCTGGTAAATTCAAAATCCATAGGTCAAGTGTCAAGCTGGAGACTCCTGCAGTTTTGTGTCCCAAAATTCATAAGTCAGACTTCTGGTAAGATGGTGAAATAGGCACACAGACTGCACAGACCACCATCAACAAAGAAAAGGAGAACCAATTAACACAGAGTTAGAAGATAATCCTGGACCCCTGAGCTTTGAAGGGAGAGATGTAGAAATGGACTAAACTCCAATTAGTAGAAGAACTTGCATGAAAACACCAAAAAAGGAGACATATAGAGCTGTGTCAGCAATCCTGATGGCACAGACAGCTTAGATATTGCCAAGTGGTGTTAGGACATAAGAATCAACCTACAAATCAGCCCTTCTAGCCAGGGGCTACACAGAGGACAGCATTTGTGGCTGGTGAATAAAAGGGAAAGCAGCATAGAGGAAGGTGGGCTGAGCTGTGGACTTCTCCTGTCCAGAAGGCACAACCATTTTGAATGTTTACAAGAGGTTTGACCAGTTTGGATATTTTAAGTGACAGAGTTCTTCCAGATTCCAGGGACTTAAGAATAGACTCTATTTGCCAGGAACTGCAAGGACATTCTGGGCGCAGAGAGCTGGAAAGATGCAATATTCCCCTTCTTACTCTTGTACCCCAAACCCTCTTGGTGAACAGAGGTACTCACTCACTCCCACTCACTTTCTGAGCCGGCAGAATTCCATTCCAGTGAGTGTGCTCAGATGGAGCCTGGGTGGCCTGCCCTGTCCTGCCTAGATTTTTTTTTCCCCTTTTTATTTTCTTTTAGTTTATTTGTTTTTGTCTGTTTTAAAATTATTATTACTATTTGTCCTTTTTATTATTATTCTTTAGTCTTCACTTCCCAGGTTCTGGTTTTCATCCTTTTCTCTCTTCCTGTTCCTGGTTCCCATTTATTTCTTTGTTGCAGTTAACCCCATTCCTTGTTTTTCTTTTTGCATTTTTCACATTTTTTTTTCTTTATTATTCTCCTACTCTACTTTTTCTCTTATTTCCCTCTCACCAGATATTGTGTTTTTTTTTTTTTTTTCTTTTTTGGTTATTGTTCCTATGTGTTTCTATATGGTGTGTGTTTTGTCCAATTGATTTTACTTTTTTGATGGTTATTCAATTGTTGTTTTTGGCTGAGTGGGAGAAAGCAATAGTATCCATATGACACAACTACACCCACACTTCCTGTAGCTTCACTTACTGAATGAGAGCCACCACTTCCTTCTCCACCAATGGGTCAATGAGAAATAACCACCAAGAGGAGCCTGTCTTGCCCTTAAGTGCTCTTCTCAAACAGGTAACAGTGATCTAAATACAACAACATCACAAAGTCTTGGAGACAACAGATCGTGACAGTCCACACAAAGAAGCAAGAGAAAGTGGTACAGGCAAGGGAGCAGGATACAGACCCAGAACACATCACTGAGGAAGACACAGCATTGGAACTTCCTGATAAGGAATTCAAAATAATTATATTTAGGTATCTTCAAAGGATTGAGAGACAGATCAAGGAAAACACTGACAAAATTAAGGAAAA
>NW_006922150.1:1619208-1623854 GCF_000298275.1 Orycteropus afer afer | reverse complement strand
TTTTTTTTTTTTTTTTTTAGGGTCTTCAGCTTATTGGTGAGGCCTATTCATATTATGGAAAGTAATCTGTTTATTTAAATCCAATTACTTAGTCTCATGTAGCATAGTGCCTAAGGCACTTGACTGCTAACCAGAAGGCTGGTGGTTCAAATCCTCCAGCTACTACTCAGAAGGAAGGTTGGGCAATCTACTTCCATAGTGGTACCACCTCAGAAACCCAAGGAAGTTCACTATGGCTCATGTCTGACTCGATGGCACATAACAACAACAACATCATTTTCATAATAACTACAGTAGTGTTCAATCAAAAATAAATAAATAAATAAATAAAAATAAAAATGGGTTTGATAACCCAGCTAAGATATCACATAAGATTATGGGTAGATTTAAAAGGTCCCTCAGTATGTTGAGACATCTATGGAAAAAAGTGTGTTGAAAGTCATTGCCATCCCTTGGGCTAAAAATGTGGGAGGAAGAAATAGTGATGGTGGAGCTCAGGAGAAATTGGAGCCATGAAGAGAGGTGGAAGTTGTAGTCATTGTAATAAGGAGAGAGATGCAGTTTCCTTCTTTGAGCCCAAGTGTCTCTCATCTCTACTTGGAGCTTTCTCCAATACAACAAAAGTTTTTTAATGCAGATATGCTTGAAGTTAAAACAATCAAGACAATCCTAAACTAATGGAAAAGAGTGTCAATTTTCTTGTTCTTAAAGTATAATTTTGATATGGCTTTTTAGGATTGATCCACAGATTCTCCATTAGAATTGCCATATTTAGTAAACACACATATAGAACACCAGCGAAATTTGAATTATATAATAAGTTAGTAAATTATATTTATTATAGGTAATGAATATATATTTTAATGTAAGCATGTACCATACAATATTTGAGATATATAAGAAAACATATGCTATTTATCTTAAACTTAAATTTAACTAGCCATCCTATATATTCTGGTTATCTAGTGCCACAATTCCATACCACAAATGGGATGGCCTTAACAAACAGGAGTTTATTCTTAAAATTTGGAGGCTTTAGGTCGAAGTTCAAAGTGCCAGGCTCTAGGGGCCAGGTGAAAGCCCCTCAACCTTGGGGTCCAGCTCTGCCTCCTGCTCCTGGCCCACTGGAGCTAGAAGCATTTCTTCACTCAGATAGCTGTTGGCTGCTGAGAAGCCCCAAGGTTGACAAGTAAAAAAGCACAGTCTTGATGTTTCCAAACCACATGGCAGGCCATTAACTTAAGTCCACTATAAGTCCCAAGGTCGACAGAGCATAGCAGGCTGCTGAGCAATGACACGGTTACATGCATGGTCCAAACATGCCAAAGGCTAGAGACCATTCTCAAAACTTCTCCTTGTATACAGGAAGCAGATCACATACCCAAAGGCAGCTACTCAGCTGCTCATAGTAGATTCCACCATGGGGTCTTATCATGGGGAATACTACATCCAGCTGCCCAACCACTCAACCAGGCCCAGCCAAGTTGACACACAAACATAACCACTACACTGTATTTTACCTGGCAATGCCATACAACATGCATTAACACATATTTTTTTTTTTTTTTTTACTTTCTTCCTTCTCTGTCTCACTTTTACCATTATCTAACTTACGTATACTGGGTTCATCTCTTCAAATCAACATTCAAGTCTGTACTTCATGGGCTTGTTTTGAGGAAATAATTTCCTACATAAGACTGTTGTGATTTCTTCCTTTTCGTCTTGCTGAAAAAAGAGTTCCCTTCCCTGACAGTACAAGATGGCTGTGAAGCTTAATGCTACATGTCAGCTTATATAGACTATAAGTCTCAGTGGTTTGGAAGATAGTGGGCTGGTTGTTCTTTCATCATGTGATATAATATAATCACCTTCCATGATGTGATCAGCCAAACAAACAGTTGAAAGGGAAATGTCTTAGTCTGGATTCGAGAGAGAGAGAGAGAGAGAGAGAGATTTCAAATAAATACCTTACAGGTTGTCAAGGCTGTCAGCCCCCAATTCCATGGTCCAGGCATCAGTTTGGAGGCTTGTTCTGACTCATATAGCAGCAGGCACTAATGAACCTAAGATTGGTAGGTCAGTTGGAAGTCCACTGGCTGTGGATGCTAACAAATCCAATGATCAGTAGGCAATATGGAAGAACCCTGGCTCAGCCCCAAGAACTATGAAAAACCAGATGCAGGATCCAGAGCAAAAACCAAGTTTTGTCAGCACATCACATACATTGGATGTAATCCAACCCTCTACGCCCCAGGAAACTTCTCTTAAAACTGACTGACCGAACACATCAGATAACATCATGGAAAGATTATATCATATCACAAAATGGTGCATGACTGCATCATTACATAACTACCAGATTTCATAATTCCATAACTGCCAAACAACTAAGAATCATGACCCAGCCAGGTAAACACAAAACTTTAACTGTCATAGTCCACCCCTTGTTAATCTGACCCATCCCCTTCTACCACTCATCTCCAAGTTTATCTACTGTGATGGCTTTCATGTTGCTGTGATGCTGGAAGCTAAGTCATTGGTATTTCAAATATCAGTAGGGTCACCCATGATGGATAGTTTTCAGTGGAGTTTTCAGACTAAAACAGACTAGGAAGAAGAATATAGCCCTTTCTTTCTGAGGAAAAAAGAAAAAAAAAAAAAAATGACCACTGATTACCTTATAAATAGCAGGGAAACATTTTCTGACATAGTGCCAGAAGATGAGCCATACATGTTGGAAGGTATTTGAAATACTATTGGGAGGAATTACCTCCTCAAAATAGAGTAAACCATAATGACATGGAAGGGTAAATCTTTACAGACCTTCAAATGTTGATGTGGTGTGACTGAAAATGAAAAGAAACAGCTGCAAACATCCACTAATAATCATGGAATGTATGGAGTATGAATCTAGGAAAATTTGAAGTTGCCAAAAATGAAATGGTACACATAAAGATCTGTATCTATGAATTAATGAGCTGAAATAGACTGTTATTTGTGATTTTGAATCAGACAATCATATTGTCTACTACACAGAAAATGAATTAAAGAGTAACATTATCGTACTCATTGTCAAAAAGAACACTTCAAAATCTATCCTGAAATACAAAGCAGTAAATGAAAGGATAATACCCATAAGCCTACAAGTAAGAACAGTTGACATGACTATTATTCAAATTTATGCACCAACCACTAAAGCCAAATACAAAGAAATGTTTCCAACTTCTGCATTCTGAAATAAAACAAGCATGCAATAAAGATGCACTGATGATTGCTAGTTACTGAAATGTGAAAGTTGGAAGGAAAGAAGAATTAGTAGTTGGAATATGATTTTAGTGACAGAAATGTTGCTAGAGACTGCATGATAGATTTTTCATGACCAATGACTAGCTGGTGGTTAATACCTCCTTTAAACAACATGAACAGCAACTGTACACATGGACTTCACCAGATGGAATACAAAGCATCAAATCAAATATGCCTATGGAAAGAGATGATGTAGAAGCTGAATATCCTAAATCAGAACAAGGCCATGAACCCACTGTGGAAGGGACCATCAATTTCTCATGTGCAAGTTTAAGTTGAAGATAAAGAAAATTAAAACAAGTCCACAAGAGCCAAAAAATAACCTTGAGTACATCCCACCTGAATTTCTAGACTATCAAATAATAGATTTGATGCATTGAAAACTAATGACTGAACCCCAGACAAGTTGTGAGATGGCATCAAGGGCATTGTACTTGAAAAAAGCAAGAGGTCATTAGAAAGACAGGAAGGGAAAGGAAAATATAAATGGATATCAGAAAATAGTCTGAAACTTGCTTTTGAAAGTAGAGTGACTAAATTGAATAGAAGAAATGATGAATTATAAAAGAGCGGAACAGAAAACTTCAAAGGGCAGCTCTAGCAGATAAAGTAGAATGTCTTAACAAAATGTGCAAAGATGTTGAGTTGGGAAACAAAGGGGAAGGGCATGCTTGGCATTTCCCATGATGAAATAATTGAAGGGAAAAGTTAAGCCTGAACTTGTGATATTGAAAGATCATATGGGGAAAATGCAAAATGATGTAGAAAGCATCAAAAGAAAATGGAGTGAAGACACTGAGCCATTGTACCAAAAAGAATGGTCAACAGTCAACTCTTTTAGGAGGTAGCATATGATCAAGAATCAGTAGTACTGAGAGAAGAAGTCTAAGCTACAATGAAAGAACTGGAGAAAAATAAGGCTCCAAAAATTATGTTAGATGTTTCAACAAACACATTTTTGTGCTGATTCCAAAGAAAAGTGATCCAACAGCATGAATAAATTGTCAAAACATATTATTAATATCACACACAAGATTCTGCTGAAGATAATGGAGAAATGGTTGCAGCTGTACATTGACAAGTTACTGCCAGATATTCAAGCCATATTCAGAAGAAAATATAGAATAAGTATATGATAGCTTATGTCAGATGGATCTTGATGGAAAGCAAAGAACATCAGAAAGATGTTTAGCTATGTTTTATTGACTATGCAAAGGCATTCGACTCTGTGGATAATAACTAATTATGGATAACCTTCGGAAGGATGAGAACTCCAAAACACTTAATTGTGCTCATGAAGGACCACAGACCAAGAGGCCACAATTTGAAAAGAAGAAGAA
>NW_006922150.1:1617666-1618223 GCF_000298275.1 Orycteropus afer afer | reverse complement strand
AAAAAAAAACCACTTTCAATAAAAGACAGGAAAACTGGAAAAACACAAAAATGCAGAAGAATTAAATAATGCAATCAACCAACTTGACTTTATTGACATCTACAGAGCACTACACCCAACAATAGCAAAATATATGTACTTTTCCAGCACACATGGAACATTCTCCAGGATAGACCATATGTTAGGCCACAAAGCAAGCCTCAATAACTTTAAAATACATTGAAACGCTGCAAAGCATCTTCTCAGATCACAATGATATAAAATTAGAAATGAAAACTAGGAAAACCAACAGAAAAAGAGCAAACGCATGAAAACTGAATAACACCATTGACAAAAATGACTGGGTAAAAGAAGAAATAGAAGTGAAAGGTATGCAAAGATGGTAATAGAAGAAAAAAACATGAAATTTAAAAATTCCTTGAATGAAATAAGAATGAAAGCACAACATACCAAAATGTTTGAGACACAGCAAAAGCAGTGATCTGAGGAGAATATATAGCAATAGATACACACATCAAAAAAGAACAAAAATCAACAACCAAATCCAAAATCTCCAA
>NW_006922150.1:1601404-1603169 GCF_000298275.1 Orycteropus afer afer | reverse complement strand
GCTAAGAGTCGGGTCTGACTTGACAGCACATAACCATAACAACAACAACAAGAAGACTGTTCCCTCTGGGAAACCTGACTTACATAAATTAGCAATCACAGCACTCTTCAAGGATCCTGGGGCTCCTATCATAAATGTGTTCCATACTACTGTGGTAAAATGTGTGTCCTCTGAGCACCACATGAATGAGTCTGTAGATCTAAACTGATAAATCCACTCTAACATGTCGATTTTCTTACATCTTTGGATATTTTATACAGTGTACCAAAGCAGGTCTGTTATTTCAGCTTGATTTAGTGTAGGCCACCATGTAATACATGCTTCAGTTAACTGACCAAATGAACTATTATATCCTTTCTTAACCTCTTGAACTGAAACATTGAATGAAGTATCCGTGCTTGGTATCAGTAAACACAGACTGGTACAACTTGTGCTCCTTGCTTCATTATCTCATATCTTTAGTAGCTATTCCTACACATATTCCTCAAGATTCTGTACATATTAGAAAAGTCAAGCAATTCTTCTGGAGCATAGCATACATCCTCCTAGGTCAGTTTTGTATGTTACCTTTTGGGACTCACTGGGACTAAGTCTAGTTATAAGTCTAGAAGCAAAAATGGGTGGTGGGTTTTGATCCTAGGAACATTCAGCTGTATCTTGTAAGGATTCTAACTCAGGTGATAGGTCAAGCAATGTCCCTGGTATTATTAGGAATGATATATCTGAACAAGACTCTTCAAGCATAGTTGCATCAGCACCCTTTTTAGGCAGAGTTGCCAGCATGTTTAAGACTAGTTAGACTTGAGACCAAATTAGAAAAATTATCCTCACAATTTTAATTCTCTTGAAGGACTCTTGGTACCAAATGTCTTAGGTTGGGTTACTAGTGAAGCAAAATGAGAGAGAGAGAGAGAGAGAGAACTAGATCAAGTAAATTTCTCACATAGTTGTAGAAGCTTCAGGTCTCATCTGTGGATCAGATGTCAGTCTGCAGGCTTCCCCTGAGTTACATAACTGCAGGGGCTAATGAATCCCATGATCAATAGGTAAGATAGCAGGACACTAGCTTAAGTCCCAAGAACTGGATGTCAGATTATTATGACTCAGTTACAGGATCTGGAGCAAAAGCCAGTAAAGTTTACCAGAACATTCATATATGTTGGGTGCAAGCCACACAACTGATTGTCTGATCATATCAGACAACATTACGGAAGTGATGACATCAGATCATAAAGTGGAAGGATAAGTATATCATTACATAACTGCCAAATTACATCACTACATACTGCTAAATCACATAGATTCATGGCCCACCCAAGTTGACACACAGCCTTAACTATCACAGAGAGTTTCTTTGGAGATGTGGTCTGCCACAAGTATTGCATATTGTGGCAAAAGTCATTCCTCTTGACTCTGCACCTTTTCACTGCTTTATTCTCACTTTTGGGGCCACAAGCCTGCAGAAGTATCCAGAACACTGTGCATTATCCAGCCCCTGGAATCCTGAGCCATTGCAGTTCTCCAGACAGCCACCTTACCTATGGATTTGGGACTTGCAAGCCCCTCACAATTCTGTAAGCCACATCCATTAAGTAAATCTCCAGAAAGCTCCATGTATTCATTTATATACACATATTCATTGTTATTGCTGTTGTTATGTGCCGTCAAGTTGAACCCGACTCATAGCAACCCCTCCTTGGGTTTCTGAGGCAGTATCACTACAGAGGTAGATTGCCCCATCATCCTTCCGAGGAGTGGCTAGTGC
>NW_006922150.1:1598505-1600149 GCF_000298275.1 Orycteropus afer afer | reverse complement strand
CAAATGCTTTTGCATAGTCAATAAAACACAAGTAAACATCTCTCTGGTATTCTTTGCTTTGAGCCAAGATCCATCTGACATCAGTAATGATACTCCTCATTACATGTCCTCTTCTGAATCCAGCTTGTATTTCTGGAAGTTCTCTGTCAATATTCTGCTGCAATCTTTCTTGAATTATCTTCAGTAAGATTTTACTTACAAATGATATCAGTATTATTGGATAATTTTCACATTCTGTGGGATGACATTTCTTTGAAATGGGTACAAATGTGAATCTCTTCCAGTCAGTTGGCCAGGTAGCTGTCTTCCAAGTCTTTTGGCATATCTGAGTGAGTACCTCTAGTGCTGCATCCATTTATTGAAACATCTCAATGGATATCCTGTCAATTCCTGGAGCCCTGTTTTTTTGTCAATTCCTTCAGTGCATCTTCGACTTCTTCTCTCAATACTATTGGTTCTTAATCATATGCCACCTCCTCAAATGGACGATCATCTACCAATTCTTTTTGGTATGGTGAGTCTGTGTATTCCATTCTTTTATATATTTATTTACTTATTTATTTTTATGTTTCCTGCATCATTCAAAATATTGCCCATGGACACTTATGGTATTGCAATTTGAGGCTTAAATTTTTTGCTGTTCTTTCAGGTTGAGGAATGCCAAGTGTGTTTTTCCCTTTTGGTTTTCTAACTCCAGATCTTTGCACATTTAATTATAATAATTGACTTTGTCTTCTCGAGCTGCTCTTTGAAATATTCTTTTCAGCTCTTTTATCCTGTAGATTCTTCCATTTGCTTTAGCTCCTCTCCATTGAAGAGCAAGTTTCAGAGTCTCTTCTGACACCCATTTTGTCTTTTCTTCCTTTTCTACTTTTTAATGACTTTTTGTCTTCTTCATGGATGATGTTCTTGATGTCAATCCACAGTTCCTCTGGTTTTCAGTCACTGTTCAATGAATCAAATCTATTCTTTAGAGAGTCTCTAAATTCAGGAGGGATATAATCAAGGTCATATTTGGGCTCTCATGGACTTCTTTTAAATGTCTTCAATTTCAACTTTAACTTCCATATGAGCAGTTGATGGTCTGTTCCACAGTCAGCCACTGGCCTTGTTTTGACTGACGATATTGAGCTTCTCCATTGCCTCTTGCCACAGATGTAGTCAATCTGATTCCTGAATACTACATCTGGCAAAGTCCACATGTATAGCTGCCATCTGTGTTGTTGAAAAAAGTATTTGCAATGAATAAATTGTTGGTCTTGAAAAATTCTATCATGCAATCTCAAGCATCATCTCTATCACTGAGGCAATATTTTCAAACTACTGGTGATTCTTCCTTGCTTCTAACTTTTGCATTTCAGTCACCAGTGATAATTAACCTATCTTGATTGCATATTCAGTAAATTTCAGACCACAGAAGTTGGTAAAATCTTCACTTTCCTCATCTTTGGCTTTGGTGATTGGTTTGTAAATTTGAATAACAGTAGTATTAACTGATCTTCCTCGTAGGTGTATGGATATTATCCTATCACTGACAGCACTGTACTTTAGGATAGATCTTGATATATTCTTTGTGGTGATGAATGCCACACCATTCTTTAATTTGTCATTCCAAACATAGCAGATCATATGATCTTCTGATTC
>NW_006922150.1:1595336-1598195 GCF_000298275.1 Orycteropus afer afer | reverse complement strand
TTTTTTCTCATCTTGGGACATGCCATATCAGGAAATGGCAGTCCCAAAAGTTCTACTCTATCGACATCAATAAGTTCAGCTCGACTCTGAGATGGCAGCTTTTCTTCAATTGTACTTGACTGCCCTCTGACCTGAGGGGCACATCTTCCAGCATATATCACACAATGTTTCAGGATTATTCATAAAGCTTTCCAGTAATTTATCAGACAAGTATTTCACTGCTATTCAAAAGTTTTTCACCGGCCAAATTTTTGTGATGTGGATGGCCTCTTCTTCTTCCATGTCTGTCTTAGTCTGGAAGCTCCACTGAAACCTGTCCACCATGGGTAATGGGTAACCCTGGTGGCATTTGAAACACTGGTGGCATAGCCCCCAGCCTCACAACAACATTCTGGCCACCACAGTACAGCAAACTGACAGAGAAGTTTGTCTCCCCAGCTATTCTAAACTGCTCTGCTCATTTTCTGGTTTTCCCCACCCTCCTCACTTACGCAGCCTGACACCAGGGAAAACACCCTCCTTCTACTCAACCCAGGGCTGGCTTATACACACTCACTCACACACACACACACACACACACACATATAAACCAAAAGCCAAACTCACTATCACCAAGTCAAGTCTAACATAGAGCTATCCGCATTAATTTTCCAAGGTTGTAAATCTTTATGGGAGCAGACTGCCCATCTGCAGAACCATGGTGGGTTCAAACCACTGACCTTTAAGCACCCAAATGCCTTAACCACTACATCATTAGAGGTATTGATGAGCGCTCTCTCTCTCTCTCTCTCTATATATATATATATAGTATATATAAATCATGTCTTGGAGAGAAGGACTCTGCACACCATACAGGGCCACACAAGAGTTGCATAGTGGAATAGAGAAAGCTCGGGTTTTATGAGACACATAGGCTTGGTAGTAACATGAGAATAAAATGACCTCTATTTCCTACAATATGACAGTAAGATTTGCTTGAATAATTTTGAAGGCTGACAAGGAGATCAGACAGATTGAGAAATGAGTAAGGTGCAACTTGTCAAGCTGATAGGATAACTCTCCAGGTGAAGAGCCTCTCTTGCTTGGTGGGGACATATCAGGGAGTTCACAATTAGGCTTTTGAGGCTCCATGAGGCTGAAAGATATCAAGACATCACATTAATTTTAGGTTTTATAGTCTGGAAATTAACTGATGCAGAAAATTATGCCAAAGGAAATTGGGGGAAAAAGATTATAGTTACAGTTGGAGGACAGGAAATTTAAAAAAAAAGCTATTAAAATGGAATAAATAAATTTACTGGATATTTTCTATAATAATTGAAAAAAACTTGCTATTGATGATCAATCCCTGAAAGTGTTGGTGATCTCTTGTTATGGATTATGAGAGTGAGCATTCTCTAACTATAAAGGCTACCCTAATTGAACTAGAACTTGCTTGAATTATCTAGACTAATCTCTTTAATAATTTAGGAAGGGTAAGATTGAAAGAGTTGGGAAAAGAAATCTCAATAAAGAGAGTAAATTCTTAATCCTTCTATATGGGGAAAATAATCCTGGAAGGTGGATAAAAATGCCAATTGATAAGACATGTAATCTCCCCAAAACTGGATCCATATGTTGATGCCATGGCATAAAAACTCACCATGAGAAGGTGATTTCTAAAAATTGGAGTTCAATATTACTATCTCTAAGATGTAACATATTCATCATGATATTTCTGGCAGAATAAGAAGATGCAGTGATATGAAGGGGAAATAAGTGGTAACAATATAAATATTTGTAAATGATCTCTAGTTTGAGAATATGGTGTTAATTCCACATCTGGGTGTTTCAGTAAATAGGAATACCAGGCAAGAATATTTGGGTGGCTAGAGTACTGTAAATCTGCTTTTAATCGAGTTTTAATTGAACATGTTAATTGGGAACCTCTAGAGTTACTGAAGTGGAGAATGGTGATAAATTCAAGTAGGTCAGACTCTCTAGAGGACAAGAGGATACTGGATTCTTTCATTAAAAAATGATGCACCTAGGTATATTGATACCTTCAAATTCTTGATATAATAGGCTTGTCTGACCAGTGAAATCAAAACTTGATAGGCATGGATGGCTTAGAGCAAACTCTCAATGCTGAGGGGAGTAATTCCCCCAATAACATCACTGTCACAGTCAGTGTGGGAGAGGAAATTCAGCAAGTCAGAAGAAAGTTGTGTAAGCTACTTTATCTCATTGAAACTTATTTTTCAGGAGTAACCAGATAAGTTGTTTTACATATAAGAAGGAATAAAATATACTTTTGCTATGCTGTCCCATAGCTATATAAATTTTCCTACTTATTGTGATCATTTAATAAAGAAAGAAAATTGTAAAACTACCAGAGTTGAAATAAATTATACTTCTGATATATATTAGTAGAAAAAAGTTTCCAATGGAGAGTCTATTCTTATTTGGAGAACATGATATAATGCATGATGTCCTAAGTTTGGCTGGTAAGACAGAGATAAGATTGCATCCTGATAACACACTCCCTAATCCCTCTACAATAGACATGTAGAAAAACCAAATAAAACAGATACAAATAATAATCCTGAAATTCTGGTTATCTAATGAGAAACTAAATAATAAGATTGAGTACAGACTGGAAAGGGAGAAGAACCAAGGTCAATGAATTGGGAGAGAAATTAAATGAAGTCAGACTGGCCAAAACATAGCCATTTTAAACACAGAAGTGGATGAGGAGGGAGGAAAAAAACAAAACAAATAAACAAAAAGAAAAACATGGAAAACCATGGAATCCACAAGATGATAACAACACAGTGTAGACAGATCAGTAGGAATTCAAGGTGAGCTGAAGTCATGTGG
>NW_006922150.1:1578653-1595236 GCF_000298275.1 Orycteropus afer afer | reverse complement strand
CATGAGAATAAAATGACCTCTATTTCCTACAATATGACAGTAAGATTTGCTTGAATAATTTTGAAGGCTGACAAGGAGATCAGACAGATTGAGAAATGAGTAAGGTGCAACTTGTCAAGCTGATAGGATAACTCTCCAGGTGAAGAGCCTCTCTTGCTTGGTGGGGACATATCAGGGAGTTCACAATTAGGCTTTTGAGGCTCCATGAGGCTGAAAGATATCAAGACATCACATTAATTTTAGGTTTTATAGTCTGGAAATTAACTGATGCAGAAAATTATGCCAAAGGAAATTGGGGGAAAAAGATTATAGTTACAGTTGGAGGACAGGAAATTTAAAAAAAAAGCTATTAAAATGGAATAAATAAATTTACTGGATATTTTCTATAATAATTGAAAAAAACTTGCTATTGATGATCAATCCCTGAAAGTGTTGGTGATCTCTTGTTATGGATTATGAGAGTGAGCATTCTCTAACTATAAAGGCTACCCTAATTGAACTAGAACTTGCTTGAATTATCTAGACTAATCTCTTTAATAATTTAGGAAGGGTAAGATTGAAAGAGTTGGGAAAAGAAATCTCAATAAAGAGAGTAAATTCTTAATCCTTCTATATGGGGAAAATAATCCTGGAAGGTGGATAAAAATGCCAATTGATAAGACATGTAATCTCCCCAAAACTGGATCCATATGTTGATGCCATGGCATAAAAACTCACCATGAGAAGGTGATTTCTAAAAATTGGAGTTCAATATTACTATCTCTAAGATGTAACATATTCATCATGATATTTCTGGCAGAATAAGAAGATGCAGTGATATGAAGGGGAAATAAGTGGTAACAATATAAATATTTGTAAATGATCTCTAGTTTGAGAATATGGTGTTAATTCCACATCTGGGTGTTTCAGTAAATAGGAATACCAGGCAAGAATATTTGGGTGGCTAGAGTACTGTAAATCTGCTTTTAATCGAGTTTTAATTGAACATGTTAATTGGGAACCTCTAGAGTTACTGAAGTGGAGAATGGTGATAAATTCAAGTAGGTCAGACTCTCTAGAGGACAAGAGGATACTGGATTCTTTCATTAAAAAATGATGCACCTAGGTATATTGATACCTTCAAATTCTTGATATAATAGGCTTGTCTGACCAGTGAAATCAAAACTTGATAGGCATGGATGGCTTAGAGCAAACTCTCAATGCTGAGGGGAGTAATTCCCCCAATAACATCACTGTCACAGTCAGTGTGGGAGAGGAAATTCAGCAAGTCAGAAGAAAGTTGTGTAAGCTACTTTATCTCATTGAAACTTATTTTTCAGGAGTAACCAGATAAGTTGTTTTACATATAAGAAGGAATAAAATATACTTTTGCTATGCTGTCCCATAGCTATATAAATTTTCCTACTTATTGTGATCATTTAATAAAGAAAGAAAATTGTAAAACTACCAGAGTTGAAATAAATTATACTTCTGATATATATTAGTAGAAAAAAGTTTCCAATGGAGAGTCTATTCTTATTTGGAGAACATGATATAATGCATGATGTCCTAAGTTTGGCTGGTAAGACAGAGATAAGATTGCATCCTGATAACACACTCCCTAATCCCTCTACAATAGACATGTAGAAAAACCAAATAAAACAGATACAAATAATAATCCTGAAATTCTGGTTATCTAATGAGAAACTAAATAATAAGATTGAGTACAGACTGGAAAGGGAGAAGAACCAAGGTCAATGAATTGGGAGAGAAATTAAATGAAGTCAGACTGGCCAAAACATAGCCATTTTAAACACAGAAGTGGATGAGGAGGGAGGAAAAAAACAAAACAAATAAACAAAAAGAAAAACATGGAAAACCATGGAATCCACAAGATGATAACAACACAGTGTAGACAGATCAGTAGGAATTCAAGGTGAGCTGAAGTCATGTGGGAGCTTGGAAAGGAATGTGCAGGGAAGTGGATTAGGTTTACAGTGTCACAGGCAGCTGTGGAGAAAAGAATGAGCCAGAGAAAATGAAATCAAATAATTATTCACTGGTAAACCAGACATTGAGGTTGTCAGGGATTTGATTTACTTAGATCCACAATCAACACCCATGGAAGCAACAACAACAACAACAACAAAAAAAAAAACTCACTGCTGTTGAGTCGGATCTGACTTATAGTGACCCCTCCTTGGATTTCTGAGGTGGTATCACTAAGGAAGCAGATTGACCAATCTTCCTTCCAAGGCATGGATGATGGGTTTGAACCACCAGTCTTCTGGTTAGCAGTCAAATGTCTTAGGTGCTACACTACCAGAGCAGCAGTCTAGAAATCAGACTCATATTGCAATGAGTAAATGTGCTGTAAAAGACCTCTTTAAAGTGTTGAGGAATAATGATAACACTTTGAAGACTACGTGCACCTTACCCAAGCTATGGTATTTTCTATCACCTCGCATGAATGTGATATCTGGATAATGAATAAGGAAGACTGAAGAACAATTGACCTGATTGAATTGTCGTGTTGGTGAAAAATACTGAAAATATCATGGACTGCCAGAAGAATGAACAAATATTTCCTGGAAAAAGTGCAGCGGGAAAGCTCCTTAGAAGTTATAATGGCCAGACTTTTTCTCACCTGTTTTGGTCATATTGTCAGGAGACCAATCTGTGGAGAAGGATATCATGCTTGGCAATGTGGAGGGTCAGCATAAAAGGGGAAGACCCTTAATGAGATATATTGACACAATGGCTACAACAACGTGTTCATACATAGCAAGGATTGTGAAAAGGGCACAAGACCAGACAGTGTTTCATTCTGTTGTACACAGAGTTGCTAAGAGTCAGAGCTGATTCAACAAGACCTAAAAACAACCAACGGTGAACCAAACCAAACTTGCTGGTATTGAGTCAATTCCAATTCAGTAACACATTTTTGGACAGAGTGGGACAACCTCATGGGGTTTCCAGGGTTGTGGTTCTTTGTGGAGACAGATTACCATGTCTTTCTCCCATGGAGAGGCTGATGGATTTGAACTGCCAGTTTTTTGGCTGACAACTGAGTGATTTAACCACTACATTACAGTTTTTGGGGGCTGAGAACCTATGCAAGGGAAAGAGACAATGTCAGAGTGGTTGAAGATGCTAGGTGCAGAATAATTCCCTGCTTGATTGAATCTGGGCAAGAGCTGGATATAGAGATGCATATGCTCACAAGGGCACCAGAATCACTTCAATGAATCACAACTGGTGAGCCACACTCCTTGCTTCAAAAATGTACAGATTCCCTAAGAATAGAGGAAAAACTTCTCCATAACCTCACCAGGCTGGTGGCCACGGAAGTCTTGCCTTGATTCCCCCAACTACTTCCTTATAGTCCAGCCACTATCACCAACCCATGACAGACAGACAGACAGACTCAGGGACTATGGCTCTCCCTTCTTATGCTTACATCACTAGTTTATCTTTATCTCACTGAGCACAGGAGGCACACACCTGTAGATGCCCACTCATGCTAGGCCCCTTCACCTCTACAGGCACACACCTTGGTGTATCAGTGGTTTCCAGCCTACTCCCAGAACTGCTGATTGACCATGACTATCGTCTCTCCTCCTCAGTTTCCTTATCTTTCCCTTAATTTTTTCTTCCCCTTTGTCCCAAATTTTCTTCCTTTTTCTATGTTCATTTCTCCCTCTTCCTCTTCTTGTTTCATTTCACCAATCTCTTATCTTGTCCACCCTCCTTTTCTTTACTTTCTTTTCCTCTATTTTTTATCTTTTAGTTTTTATTCTTATCTTTTCCCCATCCTTTTCTTCTTGTTTTTCTTTTTACTTTTTTTCCCCTCTGCCTCATTCAATGGGAGGTTGTTGTTGTTGTTATGTGCCATCCAGTTGGACCTGACTCATAGTGACCCCTCCTTGGGTTTCTGAGGCAGTATCACTACAGAAGTAAATTGCCCCATCTTCCTTCCGAGATGTGCCTGCTGGGTTTGAACCACCAGCCTTCTGGTTAGCAGTCAAGTGCCTTAGGCACTATGCTACCAGGATGATATTAAATCTCCACTGGTCACTGATATTTACTGCACCAACCACCTCACCTAATGGATGAGCATGACTACTAGCTCCAGCACCACTGGAACAATGACAGATAGCAGACAACATATGCTCATCTAAACTACAGTGGTACTTCATGACAAAGACCTTCACCAAATTCCCACCAGTTATTCCACCAGCTCAGAGACAACTGGGAATGTCCCAGTGTTGCCAAGCCAACAACTAAAGAAGCTCACCTGACCCAAACATATGAATATATTGAAATAAAGCAAAACAAAAACCAAGGAGACAAATGAAAATATAATCAACAAATAAAGACAAGTTGAAAGTAACTCAGAGACAACAAATAACTTCAATTCACACAAAGAAACAGGACAAGATTGTGGAAGCAAGTGACCTGTGGAAGCAAGTGACCAAACTAAAGAACTTGGAACTCTTACCATGGAAGAACAGATAATAGAACCCCCTGATAAGGAATACAAAGATTTTATCTATATGTATAACTTTCCACAAGCTCAAGGAATCCATAATCAGAAGTAAGAAAAAGGCAGATAATTCCCTTCAATAATTCAGAAAAATCATTCAAGAGCAAAAGGACAAAATAAATAGACAATTAGAAATCATACAGAAATAGCAGTTAAAATCCAGAAGATGAACAGTAAAATTACAGAGATAGGTAACACATTAGAAGGGCAAAAGAGTACAACTGAACTTGCTGAAGAATGTATTTCCTAGGCTGAAGACAAATTCCTTGACACCAGCTTGTATAAGGAAAATCCAGAAAAAACTAATGAAGAAAGCCTAAGAATTACATGTTGTTTTGTTATGTGCTGCTGAGTCATCTTTGACCCGTAATGACCTTATACATAGCAGAACAAAATACTGCCCAGTCCTGTGCCAGCCTCACAATCCCTAGTATACCTGAGTCTGTCACTGCAGCCACTGTGTTTGTTCATCTTGTTGAGGGTCTTACCCTCTTCTGTTGACCCTTCACTTTACCAAGTGTGACAACCTTCTCCAGGGAATGGTCTCTTCCGACAACATGACCAAAGTAGGTGAGACAAAGTCGGGCCATTCTCACTTCCAAGGAGTATTCTGGCTGCATTTCTTCCAGGAAAGATTTGTTAGTTCTTTTAGCAGTCCAAGAATTACATAAGATGTTATTTAAAAAGTAACGTATGTCCAATTGGTCTGATTTGAATTCCAGAACAAGAAGAGGCAAAAAAAAAAAAGAAAGAAAACATTTTTTGAAGACTTGCTATCAAGAAACTTTCCCAATTTCAGATAAGACAACAAGATATTCATCCAAGAAGCTCAAAAAATCCTATACAAGACAGACCCCAAGAGAAAGTCACTAATATCTATCATAATCAAACTTCCAAAAACCAAAAACAAAGAAACTTGAGAGCAGCTCAGGAGAAAAAAAAAAAAAAAATGTTGCCTAAGAAGAGCAATAAATAAGACTAAGCTCTGATTTCTTGGCAGAAACTGTGCAGACAAGAAGGATAACATAAAAAAAAAAAAAAAAATGTTGCCTAAGAAGAGCAATAAATAAGACTAAGCTCTGATTTCTTGGCAGAAACTGTGCAGACAAGAAGGATAACATATAAAAAACTTTGAAGGAAAGAAAACAAAAAAAATGCCACCAAAAATTATATATCTAGCAGAACAGTCTCTCAAACTTGGTGATGACATTAGTACATTCCCAGACAAAAAATTAAGGTAATGTTTAAAAATAAGAACAACCCTACAAGAAAATTTTAACATAAAACCAGTGATAGAAAACAACATAATATTAACACACATGGAGAGAACACCCAGAAAACAATTCAGAAAAAAAATTATCAAAACCAAAATAATCTTTCAAAATGGAAAATAGAGAACCAGACAAGTCAATCTGTAAACAACATTAACAAAAAAAATCAAATAGAGGAAATAAATGGATAATTACAAAACTTCCAAATGAAGAGGAAGTCAGGATGATATCAATATAGAACAGATGGTTCCAAACTAAGAGAGATAAAAATCTACTACAGGGTAACCACAAACACCATGAAGAACGCTTATAACCAAAATAAGAAAGAAGAAAATCACAAGGACTTAGTGAATACAAAATCAGCAACAATGAAGAAACAGATCAGAAAAATCAATAACAAAATAAACTCAGCAAAGAAAAATATTTGAAAGAGAGAAACCATAAACACCAAAACAAAAACACAAAAGATTGATGGGTAAGTTCATACTTATTAATTATACTAAATGTAAATGTATTAAAGAAAGTAGTCACGAGAAAGAGAGTGGTACATTGGATGAGAAAACAAGATTAATCAATGTGTTGCCTACAAGAAACTTTCCTTTGATACAAAAAGAGAAATAAATTAAAAATCAAGGTATGGAAAAACTATATCATAATAATAGCAACCAAAGATGAACAGGAGTAACATTAGTCATTTCTGATAAGACTTTAAGGTGAAAACCAGCCTAAGGGACAAAGAAAGGCATTATCTGATGATGAAAGTGTCAATAGACCAACAGGATATAACCATAATAAATATTTCTGTACCCAATGAAAGAGATAAAAAAAAAATACATAGAGCAAACATTAAGTGAACTGAAAGGAGAAATAGAAAATTCTACACTAGTAGTAGGAGACTTTAACACACTACTTTCAATGAAGGACAGAATGATTAGAAAAAAATTCAACAAAGATACAAAAGATCTAATTTTTTATTTGAATGACAGCCTCCTGGTCTATGTACAGGTTCCTCATTACTACAATTAAGTGTTGTGGAATTCCCATTCTTCTCAATATTATCCACAATTTGTTATGATCCACACAATCAAATGTTTTTGCATAGTCAATAAAACACAAGTAAATATCTTTGTGATATTCTTTGCTTTGGGCCAAGATCCAGCTGACATCAGCAGTGATACCCCATGTTCCACATCCTCTTCTGAATTCTGCTTGTATGTTTGGAAGTTCTCTGTCAATATACTGTTGCAACCTTTTTTTAATTATCTTCAGTAAGATTTTACTGCATGTGATATTAATGATATTGTTCAATAATTTCCACATTCTCTGTGGTCACCTTTCTATAGAATGGGTACAAATATGGGTCTCTTCCAGTCAGTTGGCCAGGCAGCTGTCTTCCAAATCTCTTGACATAGCTGAGTGAGTGCCTCCAGTGGGGCATCTGTTTGTTGAAACATCTCAATGAGTATTCCATCAATTCCTGGAGCCTTGTTCTTCACCAATTCTTTCAGTGCAGCTTCAACTTCTTCCTTCAATACTGTTGGTTCTTGAACATACGCCAACTCCTGAAATGGATGAAGATCGACCAGTGAATACACAGTGACTGTGTATTCCTTCCATCTTCTTTTGATGCTTCCTGCATCATTCAATATTTTGCCCATAGATTCTTTCAATATTGCAACTTGAGGCTTAATTTTTTTCCTCAGTTCTTTCAGCTTGAGAAAGGCCAAGTGTGTTCTTCCCTTTTGATTTTCTAACTCCAGGTTTTTGCACATTTCATTATAGTAATTGGTTTTGTCTGCTCCAGCTGCTCTTTGAAATCTTCTGTTCAGCTCTTTTATCTTGCCATTTCTTCCATTTTCTTTAGCTACTCTCTGCTCAAGGGCAAGTTTCAGAATATCTTCTGCCATCCATTTTGGTCTTTTCTTTCTTTCTCGTCTTTTTAATGACCTCTTGCTTTCTTCATGGATGATGCTCTTGATGTCATCCCACAATTATTCTGTTTTTCAGTCATTGATGTTCAATGCATCAAATCTATTCCTTAGGTGGTCTCTAAATTCAGGAGGGATTATTCAAGGTCATGTTTTGGCTTGTGTGGACTTGTTTTAATTGTCTTCAACTGCAAGCTCAACTTGAATATGATGGTCCATTCCACAGTTGGCTCCTGGCCTTGTTTTGGCTGAAGATATTGAGCTTTTCCATCTCCTCTTGCCACAGATGTAGTCAATCTGATTCCTGTGTAATCCATCTGGTGAAGTCCACATGCATAGCTGCCATTTGTGTTGTTGAAAAAAGGTATTTGCAATGAATATAAGTCTTTGGTCTTGCAAAATTCTATCAAGTGATCTCCACCGTTTTTTCTTTCACCAAGGCCAAATTTTCCAACTACTGGTGATTCTTCTTTTTTTTGAACTTTGCATTCGAATCACCAGTGATAACCAACACATCTTGATTGTATGTTTGGTCAATTTCAGACTGTAGAAGTTGAAAAAATCTTCAATTTCCTCATCTTTGACTTTGATGATTGATGCATAAATTTGAGCAATAGTAGTATTAATGGTTCTTCCTTGTAGGCGTATGGATATTATCCTTTCACTGACAGCATTGTACTTCAGGACAGTTCTTGAAATGTCCTTTGTGATGATGGATGCCACACCATTCCTCTTCAATTTGTCATTCTGGCATAGTAGATCATATGGTTGTCTCATTCAAAATGCCCAAGCCCATGCATTTCAGCTCACTAATGCCGAGGATATCAATCTTTATGCATTCCATTTCATTTTTGACAACTTCCAATTTTCCTAGATTCATACTTCATACATTCCATGTTCTAATTATTAATGGATGTTTTCGGCTGTTTCTCCTCAATTTTAGTTGTGCCATGTCAGCGCATGGAAGTCCTGAAAGCCTTACTTTATCCATATCATTAAGGTTGGTTCTATCCTGATGAGGCAGCTCTTTCCCACTCGTATTTTGAGTGCCTTCCAAGCCAAGGGGCTCGTCTTCCTGCACTGTGTCAGACAATGTTTCCAAGCTATTCATAAAGTTGCCCAGTAATGTATCAGACAGTGTTTCTCTGCTACTCATAAGGTTTTCCTTGGCCAATTTTTGAGAAGTGGATGGCCTCCTCCTTCTTCCTAGTCTGTCTCAATCTGTAAGCTGCATTGAAACCTATGTACCATATGCAACTCCTTTTATGTCTGAAACACGAGTGGCACAGCTTCAAGCCTCACAGCAATGTACAAGTCCCACAGGATGACAAACTGACAGAAAAATTTACCTTCCTTACCTGAGGGATACCTCTGCAGCCTCCCTTTACTTAATTCCTACCTGGAACCTACCAGTTTGTGGTCCCTGGCTGCTCCCTTCCTTTCCTGGCTCTAGAGGGCTTGGGGCCTGCCTTGACTCCCATCCCTTTACCTGGATATCCTGCTACTCCTGAGGTCCATGGCTGTTCCTGCTCCCTTCCTTTCCTGGCTCTAGGAATATGGACAATAAGGAACCAATATTATCAATGAAGCCAATTTTGATGGGATGTTTGGACATTTTGTTATTGGATTGGTAGCTAGTGTGTGGAAGTGTTTGGTTTTGTTTGTATCCTCTTTAGGCCAATGAGAGAAAGGTTACCAATATCATTCTTAAAAAAAAAAAAAAAGCAAGAAATAAAATAAAACAAATCTAAACAAACGCATGAACAGACTATTACCTAGAGTGTACTGCAAAGTTTGTACTATGTACACGAAAGAAACAGAATGATTGCAATATCTTCCATGTGCTAGAATATTGCATAAAGGTGTTCTGGGATATAATTATTAAAGAGCTGCCTGGAGTTTGCCAAGGGTAGGATTATGGGATTAGTTCACCCTACATGCAGGCAAAACAGGGGTTTGATGCTTGTAAAGAATATTAAAACAATAAAACTTACTAAAAATTGGTTTGCTTTTTATCCCCACAATGTTAATGATTACACACACAGACCCTAATGCATTATATTAATGCATTTTTATTGTTGTTGTTAGCTGCTTATGAGTCAGCATCAATACATGCACAATAGAACTAAATGATGTCTGGTTTTGCTCCATTCCCATAATTGCCATCTCATGGTCAGGTGAGGAACAGACAATTATGATCCATAGGATTTTCATCAGCTAATTTCTTAAGTAGATTGGCAGGCCATTATTTCTAATCCATCATAGTCTGGAAGCACCACTGAAACCTGTCCAGTGTCATAAAAACACCCAAGCTTCCACCTATGAAATATTACATTGTTAGTATCAGAAATAATGAGATGTGATGGTGCAGTAGTTAAGCAGCTTGGCTGCTAACAGAAAAATCAGCACTATGAACCCACCAGCTGCTCCATGGGAGAAAAAATGAGGCAGTCTGCTTCCATAAAGATTTACATCCTTGGAATCTCTATGAGGCAATTCTACTCTGCCCAATGCTATATCATATGTTCTATATTTGCCTCTGGTTATGGTAACAAATGTGCATTTGTGCACTGTCCAAGAATAAGCACTGAATGTAGTTCCCTAAACCAGACAGAAAAATATTAATCAAACACATCGTTAAAGATAAACACTGATAGTGAACAGGAGCTTGTGTAGAGTTTGTGTCAAAACTCCATCCAGAAAATGATGGAACAACAGTCACTTATGCAGTATTATGTGTCCACTCAAGACGACAACTCATAATGTTACTGAATCCAATTTATATAAAAAGCAACAGTTGAGAATTTTAGAATTATATACCAGGAAATAAAAGATTGTTTTTCCTTATTTGCTTAATTAAGGTGTTAATAGAAGTGAAGATGGAAGACTTAGTCTCATTTACTTTGGACATGTTTTCAGGAGGAACAAGACCCTGGAAAAGGACATTATGCTTGAAAAAACAAAGGGTCAGTGAAAAATAGGAACATTCTCAATAAGAGAAATACTAACAATAACTGCAACAATGAGCTCAAGTATAGCAACAATTTTGAAGATGGTGCAGGACCAGGCAGCATTTGATTCTGCTATAGATATGGTTTCTATGATTCAGAACCAACTCAAATGTATCCAAGAAACAACAAGAAGGTGTTATTTATATAAAATAAAAATTTTCTGATTAAATTACTTAGATTTGATAAATATAGACAATCATGAAAGTTATCCAACTTCAAGTATATGTATAGGAATATTTCCATTAGCTTTAAAAAGTCTTTCATGAATCTTTGCAGTTATACCCTTCCCACCCAACCACTAACCCCTAGTCTCAGGGAACCATAGATCAACTTCCTATCACTATAGATTTTCATTTTCTAAAATTTCAGTATATGGAATCATACATTATGTTTTTTTTTTTTTAAATCTGGCTTCTTTCACTTGGTATAAAGCTTTTGAAATTAATTTGTATAGTTGTAAATAGCAGAAATGTATTACTTTTGTTGTTACTTATCATTTTGTTATATAACTACATCACATATTAAAAATGAATTAAAAATGCTTTCAGTGAAGTGTACATTCAAATTATTTTGCCCATTCTTTTAATCGATTTTTGCTCTTCTTATTATTGAACTGTAGGAATTCTTATATACTTAAATTTGTTGTTTTAGATGTTTTGAAAATAATTTGAATTTTTATGTTTTATTTTCTATACAATGCATTTCATACAGCAAAAGTTTGAATTTTGATAATGTTCAAGGCATCAATATTTTTCATTTGCAGTTCTTGCTTTTTATGTCCAATATTGAAAAAAAATCTTGCTCAACAGAAAGTCACAAAGATTTTCTCTTTTGCATTGTCTCATATGTTTTCATATTTAAAATTCTTACATTAAAACTCATGTATGTTTCTAGTTAATGTATATATTTTCAGCTAAGTGTAGAGGATTAGCTTATTTTTTCTATTTAAATATTTGGTGATTCCATCACAATTTATTAAAAAGCTATCTCATTCCCATTAAAATATTTTAGCATCATTTCTGAAAATCAAATGAATATGTATAATACCAAATGGCCATGTAAAATTATTCTAGGCCCTTTATTCTGTTCCACTAATCTATTTCTTTGTGTATATCCATGTGTCACACTGCATACCTTTAATTACTGTAGCTATATAAATATCTTTGAAATTACATAGTGTAAATTTACCTACTTTGTTCTTAGGTTTTCTTATATATAAAATGTATTGACTATATCAATCCATTTTATTTCCATATAAATTAAAGACTCAGTGTCAATTTCTGAAAGAATTGTACTGAAATTTTCACTTGAGTTGCACTTAATACATGTTATTGTTGTGTGCCACAGATATATTCCAATTTGTAGTTACACTATAGGACTGAGTAGAATGGCTATATAGTTTCCTAAGCTGAAATCCATAAGGGAACAAGTGGATCACCAGATTTTTTCTCATTCAAGGGCTCAGTGTGTTTGAACAGCTGAACTTTTGGTTAGCAGCCAAGCTCTTAACCATTGCATCATCAAAACTCCTTATTAAATCTGTAGATTGATTTAAACAAATAAAAAAAATAGTGGTAACTTAAAAATATTGACTCTACCAGTCATGGATATGGTTATATATCTCCATTAATCTAAATATTGTTCATTTTTTCTGAATAATACTTGTAATTTTCAGTGTTCTTATATTAAATTTTATTAAATATTTCTAAGCCTTCCATATGTTTGGTGTTACTGTCAAGGTATTATTCTTATTTCAATTTCCAATTTTTCATTGATAATATCTAAAAATGAAAGTGAAAAATTTTATATTGATCTTTTCTCTTGTGATTAGCTAAACTCACAGAGTAGAATAGTAACTCTTTTCATATATTTCTTCAAAATTTTCTACATATATCATCATGCCAGCTGAGAATAAAGACAGTTATAATTCTTCTTTTCTAATATATATGAATTTATTTCTTTCTCTTGCATTATCACTGATTAGGCTATTGTACAATATTGAATAGAATGGTAAATGCAAGCTTTCAGGTTTTCCAATTATGTTGTTGTTAGATGGCATCAAGTGGGTTCTGAGTCATGGCAACCAGAACAAACACAGAACAGAACTAACCACTCCCTGGACTTGCACCATCCTTTGTTGCTATGTGTGAGCTTATAGCTGTAGCCACTGTGTCAATATACCTCATTAAGGATCTTCCCCTTTTTCACTGACCCCGTACTTTAAAAAGTATAATGACCTTCTCCAGGGACTGGTCCATTCTAATAACATGTTCAAAGTAGATGAGACAAAGTCTCATCATCTTTGCTTCCACAGAGCATTTCGGCCGTATTACTGAATTACTGCCAAGACAGATTTGTCTATTTTTCCAGCAGTCCATGGCATATTGAATATTCTTAATTAACTTCATAAATCCAAAACATCAATTCTATGGTCTTCCTTATTCATTCTATGGATTTCACATGCATATGTTGCTGTTGTTGTTAAGTGCCGTTGAGTCATTTCCAACTCATAGCAACCACGCACAGCAGAACGAAACACTGCCCGATCCCGTGCCAGATCCATGATCCCTGCTATACTTGAGCCCATCATGGCAGCCACTGTGTCAATCCATCTCGTTGAAGGCCTTCCCCTCTGAGGTGATTGAAAACACTATGGGTTGAAAATACTCAGACACACTTAATACTGAAAGTGACATCTTTGCTTTTAAACACTTTAAACAAATCATTTGCAGCAGATTCGCCAAATACAATATGCTGTTTGATTTCTTGACCGCTGTTTCAATGGGCATTGATTGTGGATCAAAGTAAAATAAAATACTTGACATCTTCAATCTTTTCTTCCTTTATCATGATGTTACTTACGGGTAGAGTTCCAAGGATTTTTCTTTCTTTTTTTATTCAGGTAGAAACCATACTGAAGGCTGTATGTATTCTTTGATCTTCATCAGTAAATGCTGCAGATCTTGTTTACTTCAAAGCAAGCAAGATTGTGTTATTTGCAATAATGAATTTTCCTCCAATCCTTAATGTCTCTTTCTTCTTCTAATAATCCAGCTTTCCAGACTATTTTCAGATTGAAAAGTATGGTTAAAGGATACAACCCTGACACATACACCTTTCCTGATTTTGAACCATATGATATCTTGTTCTGTTCAAACGACTGCCTCTTGTTCTAGGCTCACGTTCTGCCTCAGCACAGTTAAGTGTTATGATACACACAGTTCAATGCCTTTGCATAGTCAATAAGTGCACAAAAAATCTTTCTGATATTCTCTGCTTTCAGCTAAGATCCATCTGAGATCAGCAATAATATTCCTTATTCCACTTTCTCTTCTGAATCCAGCTTGAATTGCTGACAGTTCCCTGTTGATATACTGGTGCAATTATTTTAAAATTATCTTAAGGATCATTATTGTCAGTAAAATTTTACTTTCATGTGATATTATTGATATTGTTTGATAATTTCTCCATTTTATTGGATTACTTTTATTTGAAATGGGCACAAATAAGGATCTCTTCCAGTTGGTTGGCCAGAAAGCTGTCTTTCAAACTTCTTACCATAGACAAGTGGACTCTTCCAATGTTTTATCAGTTTGTTGTAACATCTCAATTGGTATTCTGTCAATTCCTGAAGCCTAGCTTTTTGTGAATGCCTTCAGTGCAACTTGAACTTTTTCATTCAGTACCATCAGTTCTTGATCTTATGCTACCTCCTTAAATAATTGAACATAAACCAATTCTTTTTTGCACAGTGACTCTGTGTAATCCTTCCTTCTTTTGATGCTTTCTTCATCATTCGATATTTTGCTCATAGTATTCGTCAGGATGGAAATTTGTCACTTTATTTTTTTCTTCAATTCTTTCAGCTTGAGAAATATTGTATATATTCTTCTCTATCGGTTTTCTAACTCTAGGTTGCACATTTCATTATAATATTTTGTCTTTTCGAGCTGCCCATTGAAATCTTCTGTACAGCTCTTCTATTTCATCATTTCTTCCACTCACTTTAGCTACTCTTTCAAGAACAAGTGACAGAGTCTCTTCTGACATCCATTTTGCTTTTTCTTTATTTCCTGGTTTTATAATAACTTTTTGTTTTCTACATGTATGATATCCTTGATGTTATTCCACAACTTGTCTTGTCTTTGGTCATTATTATCTAATGCATCAAATATATTCTTGAAATCATCTTTAAATTCAGGTGAGACATACTCAATGTCATTCTTTAGCTCCTAAAACTTGTATTCTTCAACTTCAACTTGAATTTGCATATGAGCATTTGATAGCCTGTTAGACAGTCGGCCCTTTGCCTTATATGACAGAAGTATTGAGTTTGCCATTGTCTCTTTCCACATATGTAGTTTATTTTTCATTTGTTTGTATCTCTATGATGTGGTCTATGTGTATAATCACTGTTTATGTTGTTGAAAAAGGATATTTGCACTGAATAAATCATTTGACTTCCAAAATTCTATCATGAACTACAACATTTTTCTATCAAGATATTCTATCAAATTATATCAAATATTTCTATCATATTCCATGATCCTTCCTCTTTGTTTCCAATTTTTGCATTCCAACCACCAGTAATTACTAACATATCTTGATTGTATGCTTTATAAATTTCAGACCTCAGAAGTTAGTAAAAATCTTCAGTTTCTTCAGTTTCTGTGCGATTAATGGTTGGTATATAATATTGAATAATAGTTGCATTAACCAGTCTTCCTTGTAGGTGTATGGACATTATCCTATCATGGACAGCACTGTACTTCAGGATAGTTCTTTTTGATTACGAATGTGATGCTATTACTCCTCAATTTGTCATTCTGGCCTAGTAGATGGTATGCTTATCTAATTCAAAATGGCCAGTGCTAGTCCATCTCAGCTCATTAATGTCTAGGTAATTGATCTTTATGTGGACCATTTCATTTTTGATGATTTTTTTTAAATTTCTGTAGATTCATACTCTGTACATTTCACATTACAGTTAATAGTGAATGTTTCTTCTCATTTTGAGCCATGTCACATCAGAAAATGAAGATCCTGAAAGTTTTATTCTATCCATGTCATTAAGGATGACTCTACTTTGAGGAGGCAATTTTTCCCCAATCATATTTTGAGTGTCTTCTAGCCTGAGGTCCTCTTCTTCTGGGACTATATCTGACAATATTCACTGCCATTAATAAGATTTTCACAGATTGATTTTTTCAGAACTAGAACACAAAGTCCTCTTTGCTAGTCTGTCTTAATATGGAAGCTCCTCTGAAAACTGTCTGACACGGGCGGCCCTGATGATATTTGAAATATAGGTGGAATAGCTTCTGGCATCAAAGCAACATGAAGACACCATAGTATGACAAACTGACAAATGAATGCTGGGATAAACATAATAAAGCACCAGACTTCTGGGAAGATGGCAAAATATGCAGACAGACTATCTACAATGCTCACAACAAAGAAATGAGAAACCAACTGACACAAATACAGAGGCTAATCCTGAAACCCTGAGCTTTGAAGAGAAAGATAAAGTGGATTAAAAACCAACTAATAGAATAAACTGAAGGAGCTCTGGTGGTATAGTGGATAAATCATTTATCTGCTAACCAGAAGGTCAATGATTCAAACCTACCAGTGGCTCTGTGAAAGGAAGAGGGGGCAGTCTACGTCCATAAAGATTTGTAGCCTTGGAAACCTAAAAGAGTGGCTATGAGTCAGAAATTACTCTATGCCAGTGAGTTTGAGATTTTAGTTGGTAGAAGAAACTAAACCAAAACAATGAACAAGGAGACAATTGAGACTGTGGACTGTTGCCTGGCCTGAAGTCTGTGGTCATTTTGATTTTTTTTTT
>NW_006922150.1:1572664-1573673 GCF_000298275.1 Orycteropus afer afer | reverse complement strand
GGTTTCCCTTTTCTTTGTTGAAGAGGGTCTTTACAATCCTTCTGCCTAGTCCGCCATCTTGCCAGAAGCCCATTTTGAATATTTTATAGCGGTATTCTGATCAGGGAAACAACCTTATAATCAGCTCCACTTGCCAAGGATAGCAAGGATAACCACTCTGGTGGCTGAGAACAAGAAAAGTGCAATAGTCCCTTGTTTCCCTTTCACAGCAGATCTTAGAGGACAATGGAGATGTGGCCATCCCCTGTTCCCATCTGCCTTCTGGACCAGAAGGAATTCCATCTCAAACTGGGCACTCTGTCACCAGCCACCATCTGAACAACTCTGTTGCCAGCCACTTTTGGTGTAATAAGAAATATTTTCTGGATGATGAATGCCTAAATGCTGCAAAACTAGTGAATACAATAGCACACTTTGCTTGATTACTCAAATATATCAAAACAAAATAAAGGAAAAAAAAAAAAACTGGATGAATCACACCAACACACATTCCCCAAATAAAAACAAACACAATTACATCACAATATCCTGAAGACAAGTGATAATCCCAGTTCACACAAAGAAGCAAGATAAAGTAGTACAAACAAGGTAACAGAAAACAGAGGCAGAATACCTTCCTAAGGAAGAAGTGACATTGGAATTCTCTGATAAAAACACCATATAATAATATTTAGATACCTTCAGTAGAGAGATATATATAAAGGAAAACACTGACAAAATTAAGGTAAACACACACAGAAATCTAGAACTTAGGAAAACAATGCAAGAACAAACTGACAAAATCAATGCAAAATTAGAAAGCATACAAAAACAGAAACTAGAAATCCAGAAGATTAATTATAAAATTTTAGAAATAAACAATATATTGAATAGGCAAAGAAGAACAATAAAATAAATGGAAGACAAGATTAGTGAGATTGAAGGCAAATCTCTCAGTATTATTTTTTTAAGGGAACAAACAGGGAAAAAAAAAAAAAAAGCAGAAAGCCTGAGAACCATGTGCTGTTTT
>NW_006922150.1:1567360-1571612 GCF_000298275.1 Orycteropus afer afer | reverse complement strand
ACGAGCCACACAATCCAATGCTTTTGCAAGTCAATAAAGCACAAGTAAACACCTTCCTGGCATTATTTGCTTTGAGCCAAGATCTATCTGACTTCTGCAATGATATCCCTTGTTCCATGTCCCCTTGTGACTCCAGCTTGCAACTCTGGAAGTTCTCTGTCTTTAAAGTGCTGCAAACATTTTTGAATTATCTTCAGTAAGATTTTACTTATGTGTGATATTAAGGTTATTGTTTGATAATTTCCATATTCTGTGGGATCACCTTTCTTTGGAATGGTCACAAATATGGATATCTTCCAGTCAGTTGGCCAGGGAGCTGTCGTCTAAATTTCTTGGCATAGACAACTGAGTGCTTCTAGCATGGCATCCATTTGTTTAAACATCTTAACAGGTATTCTGTTGAGTCCTGGAGCCTTTGTCTTTGCGAGTTCCTTCCATGCAGCTTCAACTTCTTCCTTCAATACCATTGGTTCATGATCATTTGCCACCTCCTGAAATGGATGAACATCAACCAATTCTTTTTGGTACAGTGACTATCTGTATTCCTTCCATCTTCTTTTGATATTTCTTGCATCTTTCAATATTTTGCCCATAGAATCTTTCAACATTGCAACTCGAGGCTTAAATATTTTCTTCAGTTCTTTCTCCTTGAGAAATGACAAGTTTGTTCTTCCCTTTTGCTTTTCTAACTCCAAGTCTTTGCACATTTCATTATAATACTTTAGTTTGTGTTGTCAAGCAACTCTTTGAAATCTTCTGTTCAGCTCTTTTATCTTGTCATTTCTTCCATTTGCTTTAGGTACTCTCCATCCAAAGTCAAGTTTCAGAGTCTTTTCTGATATCCATTTTGGTCTTTCCTTCCTGTCTTGTCTTTTTAATGACCTTTTGTTTTCTTCATGGATGATGTTCTTGATATCATCCCACAATTGTTCTGGTTTTCAGTCATTGGTGTTCAATGCATCAAATCTATTCTTTAGATCACTCACTACCATCAAGTTGGTTCCAACTCTTAGTGTCCCTTCCTTGAATTTCTGAGGCAGTATCTCTATAGCAGTAAATTGCCCAGTCTTCCTTCAGAAGAGTGGCTACTGGGTTTGAACCACCAGCCTTCTGGTTAACATGGTCTCTAAATTCAGGAGGGATATAATCGAGATCATATTTTGGCTCTTGGGGAGCTCTTTTAATTGTCTTCAGCTTCAACTTAAACTTGCATGTGAAAACTAATGGCATGTTCCACAGTCAGCTCCTGGCCTTGTTTTGGCTGAAGATACTTAGCTCCTCCATCACCTCTTTCCACAGATGTAGTCAATCTGATTTCTGTGTACTGTATCTGGCAAAGTCCACATGTATAACCATCATTCATGTTGTTCAAAAAAGGTATTTGCAATGAATAAGTCATTTGTCTTGAGAAATTCTATCATGCCATCTTCAGCATTATTTCTATCACTAAGACCTTATTTCCCAACTACTGGTGGTTCCTCTTTGTTTCCAAATTTTGCATTCCAATCACCATTGATAATCAACACATATTCATTTGCATGTTTGGTCAACTTCAGACTACAGAATTTGATAATAATCTTCTGTTTCCTCATCTATGGCTTTGGTGGTTGGTTCATAAATTTGAATAATAGTAGAATTAACTTGTCTTTCTTTTATGTGTATGGATATTATCCTATCACTGACAGCATTGCACTTTGAGATAGATCTTGAAATATTGTTTGTGACAATGAATGTTATTGTTGTTGTTATGTGCCGTCGAGTTGGACAATGAATATAGTACACCAGTAAGAGGAATAGTTTACTTGTGATCAGAATTTAAGAACAGGAAGACACAAATGAAGGTGCAGAGAAGCCTGTTGACTATTTGTTAGAAGAGAATTTCCCCAATATGATGAAAGATGAGAAGACATACATTCAAGAATGAGAAGACATGGAACTCCATTCACATAACAAAATCCATAGAAATGTTGTTCTGAGGTCTTAAAAGCTTGAGAGGGGCTATCTAAGATGCAACTATTGGTCTCTCCTTATTCAGAACAAAAAAAGGTGAAGGAAATCAAAGATGTATGGAAACAATTAGTCCAAGAGACTAGTGGACCATGTAAACCTCAGCGTAGACCCTGAGTCCAAAATAACTAGATGGTGCCAAGCTACCTTTGCTAACCACTCAGAAAGGGATGAAAATTAGAGATACTAGAATGGGAGAAAAACATGGAACAAAACTCAAAATCATGGGGGGGAGAAAAGAAAAAAAAAAAAAACAGACTTACTGATCTGATAGAAGTTGGTGAAACCCCTGATATTAATGTTTCTAGACACTTTTTGGTGCTCGAATTGAATTCACTCGTGGCTTAATTTTTCATCCAAAAAATAGACAGGCCTACAGAGTGAATAATTACAATAGGGAGGTGCACTCCTTCAAACAAACAACCATGAGAGATCAGAAAGGTATCATCTGTGCAAGGAGAAATCTTGGAATGAAGGAATGTATAGGAAAGAAGGACAGAGAGGAAAAGTAACCATAGGGAGCAAGTGGGAAGAGAGCTGTTACATTATGGTGACTGAAATCAATGTAACAAAATAAAAGTATATGAACTGTTAAATGGAAAATAAATTTGCTCTCCAAACTTTCACCTAAATCACAATAAAAAGTTAAAGAAATGAATAAAGTACCAGAAAGTAGCAGACTTTGATTTCTAGTGATATAGTTTTCTACACTTAAAAAGGCTCCCATAGCCTCAACCATGGTCATATGTAAAATGATGCTGCTGACTTGACCTTCAGTGCTGATGTCTATATAAACCGTTTCCTCATCAATACTCATACATCAAATAAGAATAATAGTATTATCTACCTCATAACTTTGTTAAGATTATTAAATGGAATGATAAGTGTAAAGAACTTAGGGTATGGAGTGTATCCATTAAGAATTAATTGTATTCTGTCTAATTAAATATATTATCTTGAGTAATTCATTTTCTCATTTTCATCGTCTTCAGAGAAAAAAGCATAGCAGAGATCATTTATAAATTTCTTTCACTATTTCTAAAATATTTTTATGACTTTAATATTCAGGTAGTTTTTCATTGTGTGGTAGTTATTGTTATAGAGTTTCAAAATCCTATCTCAGAATTTACAGGTGAGAGAGTGGTACAAAGAAAAGAGTGCTGCAAAGTTTCAAATAAAATATTTCTGGCTTTTTTTTTTTTTCTATATGAATGTGGTGGTTAAGGTTGTTGTCTACTTGGCTGGGCCTGATTGAGTGTCTGGGCAGCTGGTGGTAGTTATTCCCAATGGTGAGACTGGCAATCAACTCCATGGTGGAATCTGCTGTGAGCAGCTGAGTAGCTGATTTAGGGGTGTTGTCTGCTTCCCACATATAAAGAGAAGCTTTGGGATTGGTCTCTAGATTTTTGGCATACTTTAACCCTGCATGTAGCCAAGACATTCTTCAACAATATGTCATGCCCTGGCAATCTTGGGACTTTTAATGGACTTGAATTAGTGACCTGTCAGATTGCTTGGTAACATCGGAACTGTGCCTTTTTACTTGTTAACCTTGGGCTTGTCAGAGGCAGCAGCCACCAGCTGTCTCAGTGAAGAAAAGCCTCCAGCTCCAGTGAGCCAGGAGAATGAAATAGCACTGAAGCCCAAGGTTGAGGGGATTTTACCCAGCCCCTGGAGCCTGACAGTTTGAACTTGGACTTAAAGTCTGCAAAACTGTGAGAGAAAAAACTCCTGTTTGTTCAAGCCATCCAATTTGTGGCATAAATGTCCTGTCAGAGCAGCACTAAGTAACCAAAACAATGACTAACTTAGAGAAGTAAATATCTGAGAAGTAATGGGTACCATGTTGAATTTTTTGCAAAGCACCATAAATAAGACCAGACTGTTTATTTGTGGCTGGCCTGAAACTCTATGTTCTTATTGAAATAAACACTTTCAACAAAGAAAAATAAAACTCATAAATATTGAGTTCTTGAAACACATAATAAATCATGATACATATGCCTAAATATCAATGTTCCATTCTATATAAGGCTTTCAAGAATTACAACAAAAAGTGTAATGTGGTGGAACTTTGCTAAAAAATATTCATACCATGTTTTGCTCTTTGTTTGAATGATTTCACTATTTGCCTTCTTCCAATCAGTTAATTGGGAAGATACAATTTGTCTAACCACTAAACACAACTCCCTTTAATGATCTTTTTATGCTAATCACCAGTGCAAATTGAAAGTCATTCTATTTA
>NW_006922150.1:1560614-1563580 GCF_000298275.1 Orycteropus afer afer | reverse complement strand
TTTAGAATTATTGTTCTTGTAAAAAAATTAACATAAAATTTTGAGATAAACTTTCTTCAAAAGTTGAAATTAATCAAAGTAGATCCTTGAATTAACAATACAGTTATATCTTTGATCTAGTATATGTAGGAATACATTTTTTTAAGAAATTAATTTTCTATAGAATTCTTTAACTTTATTTAAGAACCATATCTTTAAATTTTACAATTTTTTTTCAAATAACATGTTTTGATATTCTATTCTACACTTACAAGCTTTCATAGAAATTACATACAACATTACTTGTTCTCTTCTTATCAAGGTCAATAACTAGCCTTTTGGTGAGCTTGAACCCTGCATGTAGACAAGGTATTGTTCAACAGCCTGCCATGACCTGCCAATCTCAGGAATTTTAATGGATTTGAATTAGTGAATTATTAGTCATCTATAATGACTTTCTCTTTTTACTTTCTACAGTGTCAAGTTATTATTAGATACCATTGAGTCACAGCAACCCCACGTACAAAAGAATGAAACACTGCCCAGTTGTGTGCCATCCTCACAATCCTTGCCATGCTTGAGCCCATCATAGTAGCCACTGTGTCAATCCATCTTGTTGAGGATCTTCCCCTTCTTCACTGACCTTCTACTTTACCAAGCATTATGCTTTTCTCCAAGGAATGGTCACTTCTGACAACATGACCAAAGCAGGTGAAATGAAGTCTGGCCAATCTCACTTCCAAGACATACTGTGTCTGCACTTCTTCCAGGACAGATGTGTTTGTTCTTCTGGCATTCTTGGTATTTTCAGTATTCTTCACCAACATCATAATTGGCATCAGGTCTTCTTTGGTCTTCCTTATTCATTGTCCAGCTTTTACATGCATGTATGAGGTGATTGAAAATACTGTGGTTTGGGTTAAGCACACCTTAGTCTGCAAAGAGACATCTTTGCTCTCTAGCACTTTAAAGAGGTGTTTTGCAACAGACTTTCCCAGTACAATATACGATATCATAGGCATAGTTTTTATCTTTTGTTTATATTTTCTACTTTGTTCCTGTTCTCTTTTGTCAGCGATACTGATGCCTGTGCCCAGCTCTATTTGTCTACTACTTTTCAATAGGTGTGACATAGGAAATAGAAAATCAAGCTTGTTTCAGTTCTGTATTAAATTAATTTGGACAGTAATATACATCTGACTGGTCTGAGAATTTAGGATTAATACTGATGATTAAGACATATCACCTGAAGTACTGATCATTGGAAAATGCTGTCAAAACATTGTTCCATTTTCAAAATGATACTAAATTGAATCATTTTTGCTGCTAAGAAATTTATGATTTAATGGCATGAAAGGAGACAATAAATCAGTTATTATAGAAAAATGTGATGAATATTATCATAGTGATGTAGCAATGGAAAGGACATTAATATAATGGAAGGAGCTTGAATACAGGAAATTTAAAATGCCCGTGATTTGTATTAAATTTATCCTTGTTTTGATTGTTACTAATCAGCTCAAACTTTTTTTTTTCTTTATTGTTTATTTTTTGTCTCTTCTTTCTGTTGCAGAATACTGAAGTTGTTAGAAAACTGATTTTGGAATAAGCTGGGTATTACTACTTAAAATATCCAAGCCAATATATATCTTTTTTCCTCATTTGATTGACAAATTTTAGTTTTATTTTATGTGCCCTACCAATGACAACACACGAATATATATAACTATATAATGGTGATTTGTTAAAGAGTAAAGATGTTACTTTGAAGACTAAGGTGTGTCTAACTCAAGGCATGGTATTTTCAATCACCACGTATATATGAGAAAGTTGGGCAATGAATAAGGCAGACAAGAAGAATTGATTCATTTGAATTATAGTTCTGGGAAATAATATTGAGTATACCATGGACTGAGAGTAGAACAAACACATTTGTCTTGGAAGAAGTACTATCAGAATGCTCCTTAGAAGCAAGGATGGCTAGACTTCCTCTCTCATAATTGTTGGTCATTTTATCAGGAGGGCCAGTCTCTGGAAAAGGACATCACATTTAATAATCAGAGGATCAGCAAAAAAGAGGAAGACCCTCAACCAGACAGAATGACACAGTGGCTGCAGCAATGGCTCAAATGTTTCAACACTTGTGAAGCTGGAACAGGATTGGATAGTGTTTCATTTTGTTCAACATAAAGTTGTTATGAGTTGGAACAAATTCTACAGTACCTAAAACCAATGATCAATGATATCCCTGAATGATAATCCTTTTATATCCTCAAACATAGCTTAAAATATTGTTATCAAAATAGTTTTACAAAACTGCAAGCAGAAGACAAACTACCAAATCAAACCACTTATATATCAAATGATTTTTTAAAAAAGCAAATCCAATTTATCATAAGCAGGGCATAGCTACACACTTTGGTTGATAGTCAATGCAATACATAAATTATTTATACATTTAACCCTAGAAATTTGCCATGATAATAATAATTTATACTAAAATATAATTTAGAAGAATCATAATTTTTAATTAGTTAATAATATACAGATCAAACAGATGCAAATTCAATGACATGAAACATTCCTCTATTAAATCATTTAGTATAGTAATGGAATTCTAGACCTGAATGCTATCTCTTATAAATATTTTTTTTTTCTCTTTTTATTGTGATTTGGGTGAAAATTCACAGAGCAAATACACTTTCCATACACCAGTTCACATATACTTTGTCTCATGACATTGACCACAATTCACCACAATGCAACATCTCCCTTCCCACTTCTTCCCGACAGCCACCTACTCCCTGTGTCCATCACTCCATACACTCCTACCCCCTGAGCTGTATCCCTGTGCATAAGCAGCCCTTCTTTCTCTCATGCTTGTTCTCTCCAAGGAGTGTATCTACCTTAGGTAAATGTCCAACTCATATGCCTGTCAATTGTTTGGCTGAAAGCCACAGGTGTGCATTCCATTCCAGACCTGAAGG
>NW_006922150.1:1558772-1560173 GCF_000298275.1 Orycteropus afer afer | reverse complement strand
TACTCGGTCCCTCTGGGTAGCTGGCTGTGACCAAGCAGTGACTGCAACCTTGCCCCTTGTCAGCCCCATTATACACCTGGGAATTCAGATCATACACATAAAGTTATTGGACCACTGTCTGCCAACACTATACATGTTCTTGGGTGCACTCTCCACTTTATATAAATACCTAATATTTCATCCTGTCCACCCATCTATCCACACATATACCTGTGTTTGCCTTCACTGACCACGCTGTACTATATGCACAAAAGGGTTCATCTTTGTTGTCTGTACTTCCCACGTACCTCTGTATGTCTTTCTCTTCCTCAATGCCAACATATTGATTACTCACCTTTGATATATTGCCCTTAGCTTGAGCCAAATCAATACTTATATCTACCTATCTAACAGTGTTTCCTACCCTACCCTCCCACCCCTGGTGACCAACAAAGAAAATGACCTTCCATGGATAAAGGTTTCCTTGACTATTACAATAACGGACTGATAAAATATTTGTCCTTTTGTGATTGACTTATTTCACTCAGCATAATGTCCTCCAAGTTCATCCACATTATGCAGTGTTTGGCAGATTCTACATTATTCGTTAGGGTTGCATAGTATTCCATTGAGTGTATGTACCATAGTTTGGATATCCATTCCTCAGTTGATGGACAGCTAGGCTGTTTCCATCTTTTGGCTATTGTAAATAGTGCCACAATGAACATGGGTGTGCATATGTCTGTTCTTGTCATGGCTCTCACTTCTTTAGGATATCTACCAAGTAATGGAATGGCTGGGTCAAATGTTATTTCTAGTTCCAACTTTTGAAGGAATTGCCATACTGCTTTCCACAATGGTTGTACCATTTTATAGTCCCACCAACAGTGTATGAGAGTTCCAATCTTTCCACATCCTTGCCAGCATTTGTTATTTTCTGTCTCATTGAACTTTGCTATTAGTGCTGGAGCAAGATGATATCTCATTTTTGTTTTGATTTGCATCTCTCCAATGGCTAATGATTGTGAGCATTTCTTCATAAGTTTTTTGGCCACTTGAATATCCTCCTTGGTGAAGTGTCTATTCATGCCTTATGTCCATTTTTTTTAATTGGATTGTTTGTCTTTTTGTTATTGAGGTGTGGAGTTTTCTATAAATTCTAGAGCTAAGTCCCTTGTCAGATATGTCATTACGAAACATTTTTTTCCCTACCTGTAGGTTCTCTTTTGATTCTTTTGGAGAAGTCTTTGGAAACACACAAAAATTTAATCTTTAGAAGGCCCCAATCATCTGGTTTCTCTTCTGCTGTTTGTGCATTTTGAGTTATGCTTGAAAGTCTATTTATGCCATGTATTAGGGCCCCTATATTTGCTCCTAGTTTTTCCTTGAGGAATTCTATAGTTTTGGGTTTCACATTTAAGT
>NW_006922150.1:1557677-1558541 GCF_000298275.1 Orycteropus afer afer | reverse complement strand
TTATGCTTGATAGTCTATTTATACCATATATTACAAAAACCAAAATGCAACCATTGCCATGGAGTCGGATCCGACCCACAGCAACCCCTCCTTGGGTTTCTGAGGAAGTATCACGACAGAAGTAGATTGCCCAACCTTCCTTATTCCTAAATTTGCCCCTAGTTTTTTCTTGAGGAATTCTATAGTTTTGGGTTTCACATTTAAGTCTTTGATCCATCTGGAGTTCTTTTTTATGTATAGTGTGAGGTACAAATCTTGTTTCATTTTTCTGCAAAAAGATCTCCAGTTTTGCCAGCATCATTTATTAAACAAACATTCTCTTTCCCATTTAATGGATTTTGAGCCTTTGTCAAAGATCAGCTGACCATAGGTCGATGGATCTATTTCTGGGTTCTCAATTCTATTCCATTGGTCTATCTGTCATTAAACCAATACCAGACAGTTTTGAGTACTGTGGCCATATTGTAGGTTTTGAGATCTGGCAGTGTGAGAGCTCCTACTTTGTTCTTCTTCTTCAATAGTGCTTTGCTTATCTGAAGTCTCTTTCCTTTTCATATAAATTTAATGTTTGTTTTTTCCACATCTCTAAAGAATGTTGAGGATATAATATAATATGATGATATTATACGATATGATATGATATGATATAAAATAATATAATATAATATGCTGAGCAAATAATCCGAGAAGCTGGAGTATATGAAGAAAAATGTGGCATCAGGATTGGAGGAAGAATCATTAACCACCTGAGATATGCACATGATACAACTTGCTTGCTGAAAGTGAGGATGACTTGAGGCACTTACTGATGAAGGTTGAAGAATACAGTCTGCAGTATGGATTACGTCTCAATATAAAGAAAAC
>NW_006922150.1:1554199-1556112 GCF_000298275.1 Orycteropus afer afer | reverse complement strand
GGGGATTGTGGAGCTGGTGTGGAATTGGACAGTGTTTCATTCTACTGTACATGGGGTCACTATGAGTCAGAAATGACTAGACGGCACTTAACTACAACAACAAAAGAATGTTGATGGGATCAGGATTGGGATTGCATTGAAAGTACAGATTGCTTTGGGTAGAATTGACATTTTCACAATGTTCAATCTTCCTATCCATGAGAATGGGATATTCTTCCATTTATGTAGTTCTCTTATGGTTTCTTCAAGTAGTTTTTTGTTGTTTTCTTTTTACAGGTCTCTTGTGTCCCTGGTAAGATTTATTCCCAAGTATTTTATTTTTTTGGTAGCTATTATAAATGCTATTGAATTCCTTATTCCTTATTCAGCAATGTCAATGCTGGTGTAGAGGAATCCAACTGATTTTGGGATGTTGATCTTATATCCTGCTATGATGCTAAATCTCTCAATTAGTTCCAGTAATTTTTGACTGAGTCTCTTGGGTTTTCTAGGTATAGGATCATATCATCAGCAAATAAGGATATTTTGATTTCTTCCTTAGCAATTTGGATGCCTTTGACTTCCCTTTCTTGCCTTATGGCCCTGGCTATGACTTCCAGTACAATGTTGAATAGAAGTGGTGATAGCGGGCATCCTTGTCTGGTTCCTGTTTTCAAGAGGAATGGTTTCAGTCTTTCTCCATTGACAATAATGTTGGCTGTTGGTTTTGCATAGATGCTCTTTATTATGTTGAGGAATGTCCCTTCTATTCCTGTTTTGCTGATAATTTTGATCAGGAATGGGTATTGGATTTTGTAAAATGCCTTTTCTGCATCAATTGATATGATCACATGGTCCTCCTTTGTTTTATTTATGTGGTGGATGATGTTGATTGTTTTTATAATATTGAACCATCCTTGCATGCCTGATATGAACCCCACTTGGTCATAATGAATGATTTTCATGATACATTGTTGGAATCTATTGGCTAGGATTTTGTTGAAGATTTTTGCATCTATATTCATGAGGGATATTGGTGTGGAGTTTTCCTTTTGAGAGTTGTCTTTGCCTGGTTTTGGTATCAAGGTTATGCTTGCTTCATAAAATGAGTTAAGTTAGATTCCATCCTTTTCTATGTTTTGGAATAGTTTGAATAGGATTGGTATCAGTTCTTCTCTGAATGTGTGGTAGAATTCTCCGGTGAAACCATCTGGGCCAGGACTTTTTTTAGTTGGTAATTTTTTAATGCCTGTCCAATTTCTTCTTTTGTGATGGGCCTGTTCAACTTTTCCACATCAGTCTGTGTTAGTTTAGGAAAATGGTGTGTTTCTAGAAATCTGTCCATTTCTTGCAGATTTTCAAATTTGTTGAAGTACAGTTCTTCATAGTATCCTGATATTATTCTTTTTATTTCAGTTGGTCCTGTTGTGATGCCACCCATTTTGTTTCTTATTTGTGTTATTTGTATTCTCTCTCTTTTCATTTGTTAAATTTGCCAGTGCTTTGTCAATGTTATTGATCTTTTCAAAAAACCAACTTCTGGTCCTGTTGATTTTTTCTAAAGCCCTTCTATTTTCTGTTTCATTGATTTCTGCTTGAATCTTGATTATTTCCTTTATTCTGGTGACTGTGGACTTTTCTTGCTGATCTTTTTCTAATTGTTGGAGATGTTGGTTTAAAGTGTTGATTTCAGCTGTTTCTTCTCTTTTGATGTGTGCATGTATTGCTATAAATTGGCCTCTGATCACTGCTTTTGCTCTGTCCCAAAGATTTTGGTATGTTGAGTTTTCATTCTTATTTGATTCAAGGAATTTATAAATTTCAATTTTTATTTCTTCTCTTTCCCAGTGTTTCTCTAGGAGGGTACTGTTCAGTTTCTGTGTGTTTACTCTTTTTCTGTTGATCTTTCTATTGTTGATTTCTAATTTGATAGC
>NW_006922150.1:1548442-1552514 GCF_000298275.1 Orycteropus afer afer | reverse complement strand
TTATCAGAGAGTTCCAATGCTGCTTCTTCCTCAGGGATGTGTCCTGGGTCTGTATCCTGTTCCCTTGTTTCTACCACTTTATCTTGCTTCTTTCTGTGGACTGTGATGGTCTGTTGTCTCCGAGACATTGTGACATTGTTGTATTAAGATCTCTGTTAATTGTTTGTGAAGAGCAGCTAAGGGTGATTCAGGATCTTCTTGGTGGTTTTTTATCATTGGCCCATTGATGGAGAAGGAGGTGCTAGCTCTTGCTCAGTAAGTGAAGTTGCAGGATGTATAGGTGTACTTGTATCTTATGGGGACTTTTGCTGTCTCCCACTCAGGTAGGCAAAAATTACAATTGAATAACCATGGAAAAAACAAAAATCACATGGACAAAAAATATGCCATGAAATCACACAGCAACAGTAACCCAAAAAAAGAAAAAGGGGTGAAAAGAAGAAGAGAACAGGTAAACCTGCAGTATCTGGGGATAGGGCCCTAAGAGAAAAAAGGTAGAGAAGGATAATAATGAAGAAAGGAAAAAAAAAAAAAAAAAGGAGCAGGGTTAACCATTAGAAGAAAAAAATTAAAAAATAGGTGTAAACTAGGACTTTTTCAGTTCTGCAGTGCTAGTCCAGAGAGTTCTTGGGGTTACTGGAAAGCAGAACCTCTTAAGTCCCTGGAATCTGGTCAAACACTGTCTCTTTAGGTTGTCTCTAGTTTCTGGTTATGTGTTGATTTGTTTTGTCTTGGTTTTATGGTTTAATATTTTGAAAAGGTGAAGCTGGTGTATTTTATTTTATTATTGATTCAAGTGTGTTGAGTCTCTCTGCTGTTCTCTTTGTGATGGTGGAATCACTGTGTGGAGTATGGAAATGTGTTTCTGTTTGTTGTAGAGTGGGTTTAGAGTTCAAAGCAGGAGGTTTTATGGTAATTGTCTGAATATGGTTTCTTCTATTGAATGAGTGAAGTTATTGGTGCAGAAGGTGGGAGCAGAAGAAGGAAAGCATGGTGTTGCTAGGGTCAGTTTCTAGGGTTTTGTGCAGGCTATTATTGATGACATATTTGTTTACAAGACCACGGCTCAACCTCAGGAAAGATTTCTATTGTTAGGGCGTCACAACTTTCCTCCAGTTTCAGGCACACTCAAAGACCCTGTTTCCATGGCCCCACAGTGCCAAAGAATGGCTCCAAGGCAAAATTCCCAGGACTGAACTCACCGGCTGTTTCTTTGTTCTCCCTGCCCTGTCTGCCCATGGTGCTGACACAATCCTGCCAGACTGCTAATGGCTGGCTCTGGAGTTTGTCTGTGATACCGCCCACCTGCGGCGCCAAAGATGCACGCAATTTCAGCTGTGTTGGTGTCGGGGAGTACCTGCTAGTGACCTGTGGTCCCCATATCTGTGACAAAGATAAACAAGATGTCTCCCGGTCTGACCCTAGCCCACTCTGTGACCCACTGGGAGGTGAGGGAGCTCACCTTCCTGGCACAACAGTGAGTTTTCAGCTTGAATCTCAGCAGTGGTGCCCTTGCTGGCCTGCACCCAGATGACCCAAATTACTGACAAAATCAGCTGCTGGATGCAGGTCCCTGCTACTGCCCATTGGAATATTGGAGTGGTCACTGATATGCTGCTATAAGGTGTTTTCCTTCTTGGCTCAGGGATCTCAGGTGGCCGCCCTTGCCCGCCAGTCAGTGACTGCCCCAGGGAAGTTTCCAATGGCCTCTCTCAGGTGTCCATCTGTCCTGCACCAGGTAGCTCTTTCTTAAATAATCTCCCTGTGCCTTTCCTCTAATTCTGCTCTTCTGTGTTTGGTGCACTCTGATTCCATGAGCTGTTCAGAGTACCAAAATTCCTAATTCAAACTGTTGTACCTAGCTTTTCAAACCCTTAGATGGCAGAGGGAATAGTGTGCTGCTTACTGGCAAGACTCTATTTTGAAAATCCCCTATCTCTTATAAATAATTTTGTCATAAAAATGCCTATAAATAAATAAAGCCATTGCTATTGAGTCTATTCTAATTCATAGTGATTGGAACATTGGTTAAAGCCCTGGGCTGCTAACTGGAAGGCTGGTGGTTTGAACCACCAGCCCTCCCCACAAGAGAAAGACATGACAGTCTGCTTCCACAAAGATTCACAGCCTTGGAAACACTATGGTAGTTCTATTCTGTCCTATAAGGTCAGTATGAGTCAGAATACAGTCAATGTCAGTGGGTTTGGACTTTTTGTTTGTTTGTTTGTTTTGGTCTCTGCCTCTTCCAGCTATCCCAATAGCTCCTTTTCCTTTTCATAATACCCTGTAGTATACTGAAACCAAAAATTTCAAAGTTCTCTTATAAAATAGGTTCCCATTAGAAAACTATACTAAGTGTTTGCCTAATACCTAGCAAATTATAATGATTGATGTAATGGTAGCTGTATATATATTCATAGGCAAAAATGGAAATTAAAAACAAAGGAATCATTGACTAAATTGAGTTTAGTATCTGTTCATATACTTGTTTTTCAAGTAAACAATTTTGCTTGATTTTATGTGATCCAACACTGATGGATCATTCCACCAAAATAAACTAAAATATTAACTGTCATAATAAATATTCTCAACAGGGGGTATATATTATTACCAAGAGGCCAAAGTTGGATTCTGGGAGGAGACCTGAGATACTACCATGGTTTATAGCCTTCCAAAGGCTAAAATACACAAGGAGATACACAATATACCTGTGGTATTAATTTTGTATGATATAGAGGAAAGTTAGCAGAAATGTCTAAAAAAGGCCCATTGTGCAGAGGAGGGAGGAAAGATTATGAGAAATAATTAAGACAGAGTGATATATTAGAGAATAATTCTAGAATCTGTCAGCTATTCTGTTCAACCTAGGTCAAAAACCTATAAAATTTGGGAATTAAATTGTATTCTTCAGTAATGTATTAATTCAACATGTATTTTTTTACTGCCTATAGTGTGCTATATCCAAAAAACAGCATCAAAATAAACAGTAAACAAATGTACTCCTTTGGAGTTTATATTTTAGCAAGGAAGATAGAAACTATATACATAAACAAATGCATGTATTGTACAATATAAATTCTTGGAGTTGTAAAGAAGAATGTGATAAGAATAGAGATTATGAATATATTTTACATATTTAACTAAAATATAACTATTGAATACTTTCTATGTGCTAGACACTGAACTAGAAAATGAGTAAATGAAAGGTTCATGCCTCTGCCTTCTTTGAATGTTTTTTTCTTTCAATTTAGCCTACTGGAAAAGACAGACATTAAACATTTAAAAAACTAAATTTAGCAAGTCCGTTATCTGTCTATTGCTCTTCTTTTTCCCCTTCTTTCTTGCCACTGAGTTTATTGGGCATGTGGTCAGCACGATAGACTACAATTCTCAATCTCTTTGGGGGTCTTAAAAGCTTTCAAGCAGCCATCTAAGATGCAGCTAATGGTCTCCTAGTGTCAGAAGTGAAGAAGAATGCCCCCCAAAAAAATGGGCATTTAGAAGCAATCACCCCTAGGACATCATAGAGCTCAAGACCAGAAGAACTAGATGGTGCCTGGCTACCAATGCCAACCACTCAGGAAAGGATCAAGTCTGGAGTTACTGGATAGAGTGAGAGAGAAAACGTGGAACAAAATTAAAAAACTCTATAATGACAAGAATTACTGGTCAGAAGAAGTCTGGCAATAATCCCAAAACTATGGCCCTGGAATACATTCTGCAATTCTGCACCTGGAATAAAACTCACCCCCAGGGGCAGGCTGTCAGCCCAATACTTAACAAAATGTACATGCAGGCCACTCAACTCAGGATGACGCACCCACGTACTCTACGGTAATACATCCCTTAGAGCAATAGACCATGGGACACTAGAGGACCAACATTCAAACTGAGGAAAAGCAGAACAAACAGGAATACACAAATATGAGGGGCACAGGGGGAGGGTTATAGGGTACGGAGGGGAAGAGACTGGGTTAGGGTTGGACATGGCAAATGGGGAATGAAACTAAATGTATGTGTTACGTTGAATGTAAAAGAAGCTCTCTCTCTCTCTCTCTCTCTCTCTCTCTCT
>NW_006922150.1:1535586-1548002 GCF_000298275.1 Orycteropus afer afer | reverse complement strand
TTTTTTTTTTTTTTTAATTACTCTTCAAGGAATCAATAGCTGCTTCTAATAAACCTCCACATCATACTACAATCAATATGCACAGAGAACATTTGACAATGGAAATTAGTTCCAGCCTCTTCTTTATTTATTTTTTGCCATTTTCATTGAAGAGTCTGGTATTAAGTCAAAGTTGTACACCTCCTTTGCCTCTGTTACACACAGGCAAATACTACATATACCCATATATAGCATGTATGTGTGTGTATTTTTTTTTTTAATTTAACTCTTTAATTTTTATCAGAAATATTTATGTATTCATTTCCTTCACCTAAGTTAATACATGTCTACACTCCAATTAATGGCTTACTCTCTCTTCCACATCTACTCTTGGTAACCATCAAAGAATATTCCCTTTCTTTGTGAAACACTTTTTTTGACTTTTGGGGAGCTCTGATGCCATAGTGCCTAAGACATTTGACTGCTAATTAGAAAGCTGGCAGTTCAAACCCACCATCACTCCTGTGAAGGAAGATTGGGCAATCTGCTTTTGTAGAGATACCACTTTGGAAACCCAAGAAGAAATATAATATTCCAGCCTCTTATTTTTAAGAGAGGAATACTATCTCTATCAAAAGCAAAAATAGCTCATTCATCTGTAGCTATGTCTAGTTATCCTTTTATACATATTTTTCAATCCAAACCATTTTAAGACCATATGGTACAAAGTATTCAAGGAAAACGTGTCAGAAATTTTTGAACAACATGTTCCCAGCGATACTACACTTCTTATAAAAGTCTTCCTAGGAAATATATTTAGATCTTTAAAGAACTCCATGAGCAAGAATATTTTATTTTATACACTATCCTGTTTTACATAAGCTCTTTTGACTTTAACTCCAAAGATGGTCTTTGTTCCTTCACTGTGAACTGAATGTCTGCAGGTACCAAACTGTCAAATTCAAAGTATCACATTAAAACTATATTTCCTGTAGCTCACCAATCTAATTAACATGATCAGTCAGCTGAGCAAACCATTACACTAGCATGCCAATTGTTAGGGTCATTTCAGGTATTTTTAGATTAATGTCTTTAATAACTCTGCAAGTCCCGATGCTCATCTTTAGGAAAAGGTAATAAAGAACTGAAACTTAAGAATAGTCTTGTCAGTAGTCTCTCTGCACTTTATATGTAATTAATTTAATCTAGAGATTGAGCACATAGATTAATATAATGTTGGCTTCTCAACACCAAGACTAAACAATAATTTCCCAAAATTTTCTCATAAAATTATTATTTTTTGACTAGTATTATGGAATAAATTTTTCAAACATTCTAATGCTTAATCCTGCTATATGTGAGATAGATTTAAGTGAATACTGAGCAGGAGAATTGAATCCACAAAGATAGATCTTAAAGCTTAATTCTCCTTTACCAGAATTATTATTTAGTTATTTCCTATTAGGTCTATGTTGAATGCATATAAAGTTACTATTTGTATACTAATTGAAGTGAGTTAGGTGAAATATAGTAGGGTGACATTCAGTGGATTGGAATGCAAGATGCAAGGCATGCTAAGAGGTGCAGGATTGAATGCATAGAGGTTGGAAAAAATGAAACATAAAGAATCTCAATTGATTATTGTCACAATTTGACTGTTCTTTTTCTCTGTCTTTCAATTGAGCCTATTGTATCATTTTAGGAAAAGCCTTTATTTCCTTTAGTTGCTCCAATATAGATAATTTATACAGCCAGAATCTTGGCTCTATAGAAAAACCTTGAATTTGGTCTATTGTCTAAGCTTGGAATCCTGTGGTTTTTAGAGGCTCCCATAAGGCATTTAACTGCTAACAAGAAGGCTCGTCATTCATACCCACCAACCACTCCTCAGAAGGAAGATTGAAGATTGAGCAATCTACTTTTGTAGAGACATGGCCTTGGAAACCCAAGGAGGGGTCAGTATGAGTTGGGATTGAGTGGATGACAGTGAGTTTTTGTTGTTGTTGTTTGCTTGTTTGTTTTTTATGGACAAGGGGCTCTGGTTGTGGAGTAGGTAAGGCATTGGGCTGCTAAGCAAAAGGTTGATGGTTCAATCCCACCAGTTGCTATGTGTGAGAAAGATGACAGTTTGTGTCTGTTAAAATTTATAGCCTTGGTAATAGTATAGGCAGTTCTACTTTGTCCTCTAGGATTGCTATAAGTCAGAATAGATTCAGTCTCAGTGGGTTTGGGTTTGGTTTATATGGCTTAGGTGATATGAACAACACCAGAGATCACAGTATAGAATTTTGCAAGACCAATGACTTATTCATTGCAAATAACTTTTTTCAACAACATAAATGGCAATATATGTGGACCTTTCCTGATGGAATACACAGGAATCAAATCAACTACGTCTGAGCAAAGAGATGATAGAAAAATGCAATATTATCACTCAGAACAAGGCCAGGGACCAGCGGTGGAACAGACCATCAATTGCTCCTTAAAAACTTTAAGTTGAAGCTGAAGAAAATTAAAACAAGTCCATGAGAGCCAAAATATCACATCATGTGTCTTGTTGAGGGGATTTTGGACTAGACTCATGGATCTTGGTGTGTGTTACAAATAACTCCTGGGGTTCTGCATATATATTTTAGTAGCATTTGGGGTGAGAGTCATGATTGATGGAAAAGAATGAAATAGGTAACTCATTGATGCAGTGGATGAATTCTACTGGGGAAAAAAAAAATCCTCAGTTTCATCTATTTTACCAATTAAGTGTCTGAAAGAACTTCTATTTAGAGAGCATCTCACTGCTTAGGAATTTGGTTGACTAAATTCTCCCTAACTATAAAAATATGTAATGCAATGAAATTTGACTTTGCAAAGCTCAAATGAAAATAGAAGCACCTTCCATAACATTCTTTTGAGTGTCACCAACATATATGGTCAGACTGATGAAAGGATTCTATTATGAGTGACAGAAACTTGTACTGAAAATTAACATAAGTAAACTGAAGGGCATTGATCAATGTCAACCAAACAAAAGGAGGGAAAAAAATTTAAAAAAAAAAAAAACCAGCATATTTGGAAAGAAAATTGAAAAAACAGTAACACAATACCTGTTTGGATAATTCCTAAAGTTAGCTACCAAGTCTGCAGAGAAAGTTAAGTAGAGAAAACCAGTCAGCATTCAAATTAATGTAGAAAATAAATTTAAGCATAATAATGTAGATCTTTCAGATGGGTAAAAAACACATAACATAATATAAAACACAAATTTTGTGAATTCAACACTACACTGCTATATATATATAATCTTCTATCAAAATCAGTAAATAAAAATAAGAAGTTTAGAACAAGAGTGGCCTCCTAAATATCAGTCCTTAGGTTTCACCAAAACAAAAACATAATTAAAAAATTAAACAATCTAGTTTCTTGAATGTTAATGGAACCTTCATAAATCTAATTCTCTCCAGCTGTTTTCCAAAAAATAAAACAAACAAAGAAATCAATGAAGACAGTAAATAAACCCAATCATACCTATTGCATAACAAGAATGTAGCAAATGCTTTTGGATATTAATGTTTGTATAAGGAAGAAGAGAAATATTCCAAAATGGTCAGAACTATTTCTGTATTACAGGCTAGGACCAGAAATCAAATGGAGAATACGTGGAACTGATAAGAAAATGGTAGAAGTTTATGAGAGAAAAAAATAACATGCAGAAAAAGAGAGTTCAACTTTGTGTGGGAAAATACTAAAGATAGAGTACTGATGAGTCAGAATGTTGACTTTTGGAGAATCTAAAAAAGAACTTTGAAAGTCCAGGGAGCAAGAGATAGTCTTGGAAATGCCTGATTTTAAAATGACTTGGAAGGAGAACATTCTCTGAACTCTCAGTATTAAAGAAAAATAAGAATGAAGGGAAGACACAAAAGTTCCTTAAAAAAAAATCAAAATGCAAAGACTCCCACCATCATTTTAAAAAGATAAAAAAAAAAAGTGCCATCAATAAACTGCACTTCACTGTACCAGAATTAGAAGACAATTTTGTACTAAAAAAAAAAAAGAAATATATGTACTATTCAAAGCCACCATCTCTCTCTCTCTCTCTCTCTCTCTCTCTCTATATATATATGTTGTTGTTATGTGCCATCGACTCAGCCCAGACTCATAGCAACCCCTCCTTGGGTTTCTGAGGCAGTATCACTATGGAAGTAGATTGTCCAACCTTCCTTCTGAAGAGTGGCTAGTGGGTTTGAATGGCCAGCTTTCTGGTTAGCAATCAAGTGCCTTAGGCACTATGCTACCAGAGCTCCTATATATGGTATAGACAAATAAAAAAATATTTTTAATTAAACATAATATGTCAGATCACATCTACACAAAGCTACTAAAATTTAAGTATGTGTATGAGAAAAAAGCCTGGCCGCTAAAAATGCACACACTAAAACCCAACTGAAATGCAGAGGAGAACTAAAACACAATGTAATACTCCAAACCAAGGGTTAACAAATGCTTTCTTTTAAGGTCTAGATAATAAATATTTTAGACAAATTTTCCTCTAAAAGTACAATAAATTTCAAGGTACCATCTGAAAATGAATTCAATAGAAAACACAATAAAATGCTTTTAGAAAAAGACAAAAATGGTCAAGAAAATGAGGGTAAAATAAAGAGGAAATAGAAACAGAAATTAAGTGACATATAAAAATGATTTTAATTTGGCCAATAAGTGACATTATAATAAATGGAGAAAAGATTGAAGTTGTCAAGTATTTCATTTTACTTGGATCCACACTGAACAATCATGGAAGCAGTAATCAAAAATCAAATTACTTATTGCATTGGTCAAATCTGAGGCAAAATACCTCTTTAAAATGTTAAAGAGCAAAAGTGTCACTTGGAGGACACAGGTGTGCCTGACCCAAGCCATGGTGTTTTTAAAAGCTTTATATGCATATGAAAGTTGGACATTGAATAAGGAAAACTGATAAAGAATTTATATTTTGAATTATGGTTTTGGTGAAGAATATTGAATATACTATGGTCTGCCACAAGAATGAGCAAAGCTGTCTTGGAAGAAATATAGCCAGAATGCACTTTAGAAAAGAGAATGGTGAGACTTTATCTCATGTACTTTGGTCTTGTTGACAGGAAGAACTAGTCTGTGGAGAAGAACATCACGTGTGGCGAAGTAGAGCGTCTGAAAAAGAAGACCCTCAAAGAGATGGATTTACACACTGGCTGCAATAATTGGATCAAACTTAAAAATTATTGTAAAGATGACACAGAACAAGTAATGTTTTGTTCTGTTGTATATATAGGGTAACTATGAATCAGAACTCACTCAAAGACACATAGAAACAGTAAAGCATACCTATTCACAAATGTTTATAATGGGTTGATTCACAATTACTGATAATAAGGAAGACCCAAAAGTCTGTTTACTAATGAATATATTGAATATATATATATGTTGTTGTTGTTGTTTGCCGTCGAGTCGGCCCCGACTCATAGCGACCCCTCCTTGGATTTCCGAGGCAGTATCACTACGGAAGTAGGATTGCCCAACCTTCCTTCCGAGGAGTGGCTGGTGATCTGGTTCGGCTTGCCTTCTGGTTAGCAGTCAAGTGCCTTAGCCACTATGCTACCAGAGCTATATATATATATATATATATATATATATATATATATATATATATATTCCTATATATATGTGTGTAAACTCACTTCCATCCAGACAGTTCCATCTCATAGCACCCGCTCCTTAGGTTTCCGAGGAGGTATCTCTATGGAAATCTCTATGGAAGTAGATTGTCCAATCTTCCTTCTGAGGAATGGCTGGTGAGTTTGAAACTCCAGCCTTCTGGTTAGTAGTCAAGTGCCTTTGGTACTACGTCACCATAGCTGTCATAGAAAGAAGAGATAAAAAAAAAAAAAAGCATTAAAAAAATCACAATTCACAAAGATAACATAAGAATTTTGGTTATCTATTCATCATATAAGTAGCTCTGGAGACACAATGGTTAAGTATGTGGCTGCTAACCAAAAGGTCAGCAGTTTGAACTCACCAGCCACTCCAAGGGAGAAAGATGTGTCGGCCTGCTTCCATAAAGATTTTGGTCTTAGAAACCCTATGGAACAGTTCTTCTCTATCCTATCTGATTCTTATGAGTCAGAATCAACTTGTTGGCTACAGATAGGCACCAAATAACTTGGCAAAAGCTGAGAATACAGGAAGTGAAAGGAAATATAGACCAAATAAACACCAGCATTAGTAGAAATTTTTACATGGCATTCAGTACAAAATGGGTGAACTGGACAAAGAATAACAGAATATACAAGTGAATAAATCTTTAAACTATATATTAACAAAAAATTCTTTTCAAGCAATACATTTTTTACTAGTTTGAGATGCTTTTATTTTTTAAAATGTGCATTTCCCCAAAGTAGAATGAATTCAAACACCATTCTTTGACTATAATAAAATAAAACTCAGAGTAACCGTATTTTGAAAATATTGGAAACCTTTTCATTTAAAAACTAAATAAATAAACTTGACTGAAACGAAAAGAAAAAACAAAGTTACAGAATTTCTGGAAAATAAAGATACTGAAAACACTAAGTAGCAACACCTTTGAGATATAAGTTAAAGCAGTAAACAGAAGAAAATTCATTTCATTAAATGCTCTTATACATAAAAATTAAAAAAACTTGGAAAGCATAAGTAAAATGCTCAACTGAAAAGCAACAAATAATACATGACAAAAAATACTTATCAAAGTAACATTTTTTGAGATCTTCCAAAATTTTTTTATTGCATTGATACTTTATTGATATAAAATTCTAAATTTTATTTAGATATAAAAAATATATCTATTGATATAAAAATCTGAATTCTAAATTGGAAGCCATTATCTTCAGAATTTTGAAGATTTACTTATTACTTTACTTATTTCTGTTTTAGTAGTGCTGTAATAAATAAAAATTAATCCTGATTCCAAACTTTTGTGTGCTATCTGGCTATATTTTTTTGTTTGTTTGTTTGTTTATCTGTGTGTGTTTGCTTTCTCTTTGTTACCTGTGTATTAAAATTTCACAGTGACGTACTTTGGGATGGGGTTATGTTCATGCAATGCTTTACCTAATCAGTAACAATTTTTAACATTAGAATCCATGAGCTTTAGGTCTGGAAAATTCTTGAATTATTTCTTGCTGGTTTTCACCTTTTAATCACCTTTATCTCTTACACAACACCCACCCACTCACAGCCATCGAGTAGAATCCAACTCATAGCAATGCTTTTAGTACTTCCTAAAATTGTGCCATCTTTCTCATCTTTCTCCTATGAAGCATCTGGTGAGGTCAACTTGTAGGCTTTATTTTTCTGTTTAGCAGCCAAATGCTTTTAACCACTATGCCACCGAAGCTCCTTATTATCTCTTACGGGAACTCCTATCTTTTGAAATTAAATATCCTGGTCTGATTCACTAATTGCCTTATCTCTTTATTTCTGTTAAGTTTTTCTATGTATTTTTATTTTTTATGCTTCTGTAACATTGATTTTCATCCCTTCTAATGAGCTGTACATTTTTAAATAATGTTTTTAATTACCAAGTGTCTCAATTATACAAATATAAAAATATCTGTTATTTATGTGTTGTTTAATTGACTTATATTTTTCTCCTTTATTTCTGAGGAGTTTATGGATAATGATTTTTATTTTTCACAGATTGCTGTTTAATCTCTGTGTTCATCAAGTTCCACTTTTAATTATTTATTTGTTATCAGGAAAGATGTGTGTCAGAGTTATATCTTTTCATCAACCTTATTGAATCTATATGCTGAGTAAATAATCTGAGAAGTTGTACTCTCTGAAGAAGAAAGTGTCATCAGGATTGGAGAAGGATTCATTAATAACCTGTGAAATATAGATGACACAATCTACTTTCTGAAAGTGAAGAAGACTTGAAGCATTTACTGATTAATATCAAAGACTACAGCCTTCAGTATGGATTACACATTAACATAAAGAAAACAAAAATTCTTCACAAATGAACCAGTAAGCCACATCACAATAAATGGAGAAATGATTGGAGTTGTCAAAGATTTCACTGTACTTGGATCCACAATCGACACCTATGGAAGCACCAGTCAAGAAATCAACCAATATATTACATTGCACCAATCTGTTGCAAAAGATCACTGTAAAGTGTTGGAAAACAAAGATTTCACTTTGAAGATTAAGGTATACCTGCCAAAGTCCATGGTATTTTCAATCCCCTCATATTCCTGAGAAAGCTGCATAAAGAGTAAGGAAGACCTAAGAATTGATACCTTTGAAATTATGATTTTGGTGAAGAATATTGAATATAGCATGGACTACTAGAAGAACAAACAAATCTGTCTTGGAACAAGTACAGCCAGAATTCTCCAAAGAAGAAGGATGGGAAGACTTCATCTCAGTACTTCTGTCATGTTATCAGAAAGCACCAGTTCTTAGAAAAGAATATCCTGCTTAGTAAAGTATAAACCAAACAAAAGCCAAACTCACTGCCATCGAGTCAGATTCAACTCATAGCAACCCCTCCTTGGGTTTCTGAGGCAGCATCACTACGGAAGTAGATTGCCTAATCTTCCTTCCGAGGAGTGGCTGGTGAGTTTGAACCACTAGCTTTCTGGTTAGCAGTCCAATGTCTTAGGCACTATGCCACCAGAGCCCCTTGGTAAAGTATCCAAAAACCAAACTCTGTGATCATGTAGGATCCAACTCATAACGACCCCTCCTTGGGTTTCTGAGGCAGTATCACTACTGAGGTAGATTGCCCAACCTTCCTTCTGAGAAGTGGCTGGTCAACAAAAAAGAGGAAGACCCTCAATGTGATGGAATGACACAGTGGCTGCAATAATGGACTCAAACATAGCAATAATTGCAAGGATGGATCAGGACAAAGAAGTGCTTCCCTTTGTTTTACATAGGGGTTTCTATGAGTCAGAACCAACTTGACAGCTCCTAAAAACATTTGTTATCTACTCAAGAATAAAAGGTTAGAGAGCTTTTTGAACCTATAAAAACATATGTGGAGCTTGCCAATCATGGACTTCACTATGGTGTGATTGAGTTGTACTATTTTCTTGGAGAGAATCTTAATATCATTATCTTTAGTTCCTCTCTTTTAAATAAGCTATCTTTCCATTATACAATAAGCTTCCAATCTTCTTCCTATAGGAATAGGGGTGATAATTTGTGTATTACCTTTTTTTTTTTTTTTATCAAGTGTAGAAACTCACTTTGATTTTAGCCTGTATCAAATTTATGTTGCCAGCTACCTGTAAATACCAAACTTCCATCCTTCTGGTGAAATTTCAGAGTATAATAGATTGCTCCTCCGATCTGTTGGCTAAAGATTCAGCTTCAATGGGTTTGCTAAATCACTTGTCACTTGTTTCTCTAAAGCAGCTTGCCAAATGTTGCTGCTGTTATGTCCTAATTTATTTTACCATTATGTTTTATGCCTTTTAAGAATTTCCCTTAATTCCTATAACTTTAAACCAAACCAAACCTATGTCTATGGAGTCAATTCCAACACAGAGAGACCCTATAGAATAGAAGAAAACTGCCCAAAGCTTTAAATCTTTACCAAAGTCGATTGACTCATCTTCCTCCCTCAGAGAAGCTGCTGGGTTTCAACCATTAACCTTTTGGTTAGCAGCTGAACACCTTAACCATGAGGCCTCTGGAGATCAATGTAAAAAAGAGATAACAATAATCCATGTGCTTAAGCTGCCATTTTTTACCAGAAATTCCAAGAAATTTTCTTGAGACTTAAATTAATTTTCATTATACTTCATCATTTTATCTCACCTTTAGGCCATTCTAACTCATGTATCAGTTCTTGGGAGATAGGCAGGTCAATGAGCTAGATTGTGATGGCTCTCCAAAGAATAGAAATAAATTTTATGGTCTCAGAAAACAGGGAATTGTAGTGTGGAAAGAGAGATGTCATAAGTTTCAGAAAGTTTACCAAGCCCAGGAGGAAAATATATAAGTTCTATAGAACTGGTGACTTCTATCTGACCAAATTAATTGCACTTAATGAAACAATTGACATTTCCTCAGCTGGTGTATTGGAGAACATGAGTAGAAAGCAATATTGCTTTCAGGAATAAAAATCAGTCCACACTTATCTTTATTTGTGTCTCTTTTTAATCACTGTATTTTTGATTCATAACCCATAAGGAAAAAGAAGTAACCACTACTGAGAGATACTAACACCTTTAAAGTTTTATAATTGTCTTCATATTATTCCTCAGTAATTGCTAAGGATTAAATATTAAACATATAAAATAATTACAATAAACACTGAATTATATAAAAGAATATTTGTGCACTGACATGCATGTGTCTGTACATTTAAATATATATATGTACATATGAAATAAATATATTTTAACATACATATACGAGCTCTGGTAGTGTAGCGACCCAAGGAGGGGTTGCTATGAGTCGGGTCCGACTCAACAGCACATAACAACAACAACAACAACATATATATAATTGTTAAGATATATGCTGCTTTTAATTTTAGCTTTTGAATCTAATTTTAATAGAAAAGGCACTTACCTCCAGTTGGATCCGACTCATAGTGACCCCTCCTGGGTTTCTGAGGCGGTATTACTATGGAAGTAGATTGCTCAATCTTCCTTTTGAGGAGTGGCTAGTGGATTTGAACCACCAGTCTTCTGGTTAGTAGTCAAATGCCTGAGGCACTACCCCACCAGAGCTAACAGCATCATTTATTTATATATACACCATAGTGCCTCAGGCATTTGACTGCTAACCAGAAGGCTGGAGGTTCAAACCCACTAGCCACTCCTATGAAGGAAGATTGTGCAATCTACTTCTGTAGTGATACCGCCTAGGAAACCCAAGGAGGGGTTGCTATGAGTCGGATTCGACTCAAAGGTAGTGAGTTTTACATATATACTACAAAATGTCAGATGTTTGATGGACAGACCTTTTAAAAACCATAAACGTCCATCAAATGCAATGACATTTTCAGATATTTTTGAAAAATAGATTATTATTTAATCTGGGAAGAAACCAAGAATTTCATCATAATATTCCCATATGAATCAACTTACTGATGTAGACCAAAATTCCACTGCCATCTGGTCCATCACAATTCATAGTGACTCTTCTAGGACAGAGTAGAACTAATTGCCTTATAAGGTTTCCGAAGTTGTAAATCTTTACAGAAGCATGGAGCAGCTGGTAGGTTCAACCTGCCAACCTTTTTGTTAGTAGAACAATGCCTTACCTGCTGCACCACCAGAGCCCCTTATTCACATAGAATAAACACATTTTGCATTGACTTCTTTAGTAAAACAAATAATTAATTTGTCATTAAAAACTAAACTCCATTAACAGGGCCACATTCCATGAAAATGTCCATGTATCTTTTATGTAACCAACACTTTGTCATTCCATAAAGATCTGAAGATCACTTGGTGAATGAACACAGATTCTCCACATTCTGGCATACATTGATACTTGTCACATTAGTCTTTCCACAAATGCGAATTATTTTTTTTTTTTTAAATAAATAAAGTTGGTATTAAACACCAGTGCAGAAAAGTTCCTATATTTTAACATGCTGCAGAATTTTCCTGTCTGCATAAAATATAAAGTAGCTAAAATGAATTTAAATTGTCAATTTATCTTTCCCAAACCTCATATGCAATCCTACCCCCTCAATTTTTTTTATTAATTGACAAATGACATTTGTTTTTTCAAAACTTTTCTTGTACTTTTGGTACAAAGATAGTTTGCCTCATCTATAGCTGTTTATTTTACATTGAAATGTGATTCTAAGGCACAAGTGTCAGCATATGTTCCTTTTAGTTTACAGAAGAGATAACAATGCTGGCTAATTTTATGCTAAAAATTATAACATGTTGAATTCAACATGTGGGATCAAATTTATGATAACATTTTTATTAAAATATATACCAATCTGAGAAATTTATCATTCAACTTTTAATGATCAAAAGTTTGATTTTTTAACATGATAGAACAATGATGAATGTATATGTGTCTATTGTGGTATAGTGCCTATGGCATTTGACTGCTAATCAAAAAACTGGCAGTTCAAAACTACCAGCCACTCCTTGGGATGAAAGTTGGGCAGTCTACTTCTGTAGTAATATTGTCTCAGAAACCCAAGGAGGAGTCACTATGAATCAGAACTGACCTGATGGCAGTGAGTTTGTTTTTTGGTATTATTAATAGAAGGAGCTCTGGTGGCATAGCACCTAAAGCATTTTACTGCTAAGAAGAAGGTTGGTGGTTCAAACCCATGAGGCACTTTGTGGAAGGAAGACCAGGCAATCTACTTCCATAAAGATTTAGTGCCTCAGAAACCCAATGGGGGTCGCTATGAGTCATAATCG
>NW_006922150.1:1531843-1534601 GCF_000298275.1 Orycteropus afer afer | reverse complement strand
GTGTGGCCACTGCAGTGAATTACTGAACCCAGGAGAGAGGTGGTGGGTGCTTTGGGAGGAACGGTTGGTGAAAGGGCTGGAGGGAGGCAGCATGTTTGGCCTTGCAGTAATAGGCCTTGGGTTACTGCTGTCTTCCTCTTGTGAGATTAGAGGAGGTCAGAACATGTGGCCCCCTTGTTGTTTTTGCAAAGGTGCTCTGGTGGTGTAGTGTTTAAGGCATTTGGCTGCTAACCAAAAAGTTGGTGGTTCAAACCCACCAGCTTCTCCATAGAAGATAGGATGGTCTGCTTTCATAAAGATTTATAGCCTTGGAAACCCAGCTGGAATCAACTCAATGACAATGAGTTTGGTTTTGGGGGTTGTATTGTGGTACAGTGAATTATTTAAAATGGCTCTTCTAACCATGATCATTGTGACTCCCACCAGATTACTGAAGAGAGCTCTGCCAATGTGAGGTGCTTGTGGCCCACCAAGGGGATTGGGTAGCTTGCTAATAATGTAAATAAGGTATATTGTGGTCTTCCAGTAAGATGGTGGAATAGACAGACAAGCTACACGGTACCCTCTTCAATAAAGAAAGGAGAAACCAATTGACAGAAAAACAGAAGATAATCCTGCAGCCCTGAACTTTGAAAAGAAGTATACAGAAGTGGATTAGGCACCAAGTAATGGAAAACCCTGAAGGAAAAATGGACCTAAGAATAGGCTCCACTTGCCAATGATGGCAGGGACATACCAGAGGCTGACAATGGGAATGAAGACAGGTGGTGAGTGCATAAGTGCTACCAAATAGTGAATACAGGAGCACAATACCCTGCTTGCATAGATAACATGCAAACAAAACAAAGAAAATGAAAATTGTGGGCATGTCGCTCCAACATGCAATTACCAATTAAATATAAACAAAAATGTCACAATGTCTCAGAGACAACAGAGCATCATAGTCTACACAAAGAAGCAAGATAAATCAGGAGAAACAAGGGACCAAGTTGCAGACTCAGAACACATTCCCAAGGAAGAAGCAGCATTGGTACATCCTCATAAGAATTCAAAAGAATTGTACTTAGGTACCTTCAATGGATTGAGAGACAGATCAAGGGAAACACTGACAGAATTAAGAAAAACACAGAGAAAGCCCTAGAACAATTTCAAAAGACAGTACAAGAACAATATGACAAAATAAATGAAAACTTAGAAGTGATAACAAAATCTATAGACAGAAATCCAAATTAATAATAAACTTTCAGAAAGAGATAACACATTGAATGGGCAAAGGAGAGGAATTGAATCAATGGAAGACAGAATTAGTGAGATTGAAGGCAAATACCTGAATACTTCTTTGGAAAGTGATCAATCAGAAAAAAGTACAAAACAAAATGAAGAAAGCCTAAGTTTCATGTCAGATACCATCAAAAGGAATAACCTACATGCAATTAGAATTCCAGAACAGGATGAAACAAATAAAACCACTGAGAAAGTTGTCAAAGATTTGTTGGAAGAGAATTTTCCTGGTATGATGAAAGATGAGAATATATCCATTCAAGAAGTCCAATGAACCCCAAACAGGATGGACCCCAAAAGAAAATCACAAAGACATATCATCATTCAACTCACCCAAACCTAAGACAATGAAATAATCCTAAAAGCATCATGGGAAAAACTAAAAGTAACCTACAAAGGGGCAACCACTGAGAATAAGCTTGAATTTCTCAGCAGAAACTATGAAGACAGGAAGGCAATGGGATGGTATATATAACACCCTGAAAGACAAAAATTTCCAACCAAGAATTATATTCCCAGCAAAACTGTCCCTCAAATATGATGGTTAAATTAGGACATTTCCAGATAAGCAAAAATTAAGGGAATTTGTTAAAAGCAGACCAGCCTTAGAAGAGATGTTAAAGGAAGTCCTTTGGACAGAGAATCAATAACAACCAACAACTGACTGTTAACACACATGATGACATAACTGAGAAACCAATCCAGTTATGGACGTATCCAAAGTATATAAGCTTACAAGATTTTACACAGGGAACCAGAGACATCAATTGGCAAATGAGGACAACTAAAAAACAAAAAAAAAGGAAAAAATTGTGTAGTTATATAACTTCTAAATGGTAGGGAAGTCAAGACAACTGCAAGATAGAATGGACTTTCTAAATTTGGGAAGAAAACTATAAATCACAGGGTAACCTCAGAGAAAAATTATAAACCTTCACATCAGAGTATAAAAGAGGACCAGCACAAATATTCAGCAAATACTAAAACAATAACAATGAAGGAAGTCATAACATGATTCATAAACAAAACAAGCTCAGCATACAAAATATTTGGAACAAAGAAATCAGCAACACCATAAAAGAGCACATAACAAAATGACAGCAACAAATTCATACTAGTCAATAATTACATACCTGACAAGGGACTTATCTCTAAAATTCATAGAAAACTCCAATACCTCAACAACAAAAAGATTAACAATTCAATTGAAAAATGGGCAGAAGACACTAATAGGCACTTCACCAAAAAGTATATTCAGGTGGACAGCAACTACATGAAGAAATGCTCACTATCATTAGCCATTGTTGTTGTTGTTAAGTGCTGTTGAGTCATTTCCAACTCATAGTGACCCCATGCACAACAGAACGAAACACTGCCTGATCCCGCGCCAGCCTCACAATCCCTGCTATACTTGAGCCCATCATTGCAGCCACTGTGTCAATCCATCACGTTGAAGGCCTCCCCCTCTTTCGTCGAC
>NW_006922150.1:1528871-1531058 GCF_000298275.1 Orycteropus afer afer | reverse complement strand
ACATTATGCTGAGTGAAATAAGTCAATCACAGAAGGACAAATATAGTATTAGTTCATTATTGTAAAAAGTCAAGGAAAGGTATATATACTTTGTTGGTTACCAGGGATGGGAGGGGAAGGGAGAGAACACTTCCAAAAACACAAAAACTGCAGTGACCCATGACACTTTAGTTTTGTGTATTTCTCTGTATGTATATTATATTTCAACAAAATGTATTTTAAAAAAATACAGTATATGGCACCCTTGTGGGGGTAGGACCATGGAAATAAGGTGTAAAGAACCTAACATGGGGATTGGTCAGTTTTGCCTCTAGGTTTAGGATGAACCATCCCAGAGATGGAAAGGGAAATTTCATTTCCACCAAGAGAGAAGAACTGGGAATGGAGTGTGTCCTTGGACCTGAGATCCCTGTGCTGAGGTGGCAGAGAGATGGCAGAGAGACAACAAGAGGCAGCAGAGAGGTAATGGCAACACAGGCAGCAAACCAAGAGATGAGTATAAAACAAAATAGTGGGCTTCCTAGTCCACAGAGTGAGAAACCTGAGTGCCTTTGGGAAGGAGTCTTCTTGGAGGAGTGGGGTGCCTCTCTGGGAATTTATCAGCAAAGATAAAAGATCTTTGTAACACTGGCCTGAGCAGAGCAAAGGCCAAGGCCAGAGAGAGGTTTGTCTGTGGCTTGGCTGAGAAAAAGCTGTCCTGATTAAAGAATTATATCCTGAGTTGTTTCTGATCCTGAATTATAACATGTTACTTCCCTAATAAACTCTATAACCATGGGTGTTGTCTGTGAATTCTGTGTGGCCATTGGGATGAATTATCCAACCCAGTAGAGAAGTAGAGAGTACCATAGAGGGACAGCTGGTACAGGAATTGGAAAAAAGTTAGGAGGGTGGCGGCATGTCTGACCTCTGACTCATGATGGTGATTCTGTCTCCCCCTTATGAAGTTAGAGGAGGTCAGAAGACTCCTCCCTCATGCCCTTTTTGCAAATATACAGTCAAGAGCTGAAATTATATATTCTTTCCAAGGAAACATTATATGAATATCAAGATAAACCATATTCAGTGTCACATAACAAATATCAAGAAATTTTACAATATTTAAACCTTAGAGTGTATTTCTTGACTTAAAGAAAATAAATTTGAAATCAATAGCAATAAAATATCTAAAAAAAACCTCTCAAAATATTTCCATACTATATATACTTCAAAATAATCCATAAGTAGAAAAATAAATTATAAAGGAAATTAGATAAATTATGATAAATGCACAAGAAAAAATTTGTAAATGTACTTTAGGAAGTACTTAGAAATTTATGGCATGAAATGTAGATATAAGAAAATAAAAGAAAGAAGAATTGTGATAAAATTATTTTTTAAGAAAGCAGTAAAAGTAGAGCAAAGCAAACCCAAAGCAGTGGAAAGAATCATAAAGATTTTAAAATATATATGTAAAAGTAACTCATCTGTTCAAAAAAGAAACAGAAGGAACAAAAACTAACAATATCATAAGTGAAAAGTAGGAAATCATTAGTAATTCTATAGATTAAAAGACCAATCAGATAATATTATGGACTGATCTATAATAATAAATTTTAAATTTTAGATGAAACAGATGAAAAATGTGTTTAATACAATTACTAAACTTGATATAAGATGAAATATATACTCTGAATACTACTGGATCTATTAATTTTTAAAAAATTAATAAATTGACTATTCCCAGAAAGAAAATTCCATTTCCTGGTATTTCACTGTTGAATTTCGTAATCTAAAAATAAAAATAAATAAATGTAGCATTAAGAAACGCTTTCCTACATGTATTATGAGGCCAGCATTACCCTCATCTGTTAACCTGATTTTTTTTTTTAATTAGTAAACTAGACAAGGCAATATACTAAAAAAATATTGCAAGCTGAGTAAAGAGGATTTATCAAGGAATCAATGGTTTAACACTTCAGAATCAACCAATATAATTTATCATATTAACAGAATATAGAATAAAATAGGATCATTCCAATGGATGCAGAACAAAGTATTTTTAAATATTTCTCATTGATTTTTCAAATCAATATAATTAAAACAAATATTCTTAATAAAACAGATGTCACTTACAAAAAATTCATAAGTAATATCTAAGTAAATGATGAAATTATGAATGATTATCCCTTATGACTAGAAAAAAAA
>NW_006922150.1:1526363-1528212 GCF_000298275.1 Orycteropus afer afer | reverse complement strand
CAAAACCAAAAGATGAAGAAAAAAAAAAAAAGAAAAAGGAACTCATACAAAATGAGACATGGACTTAAATGTAGAAGATAAAACTATAAGCTTTTAGGAGAAAGAGAACCTTAACCATTACTTTACACATGCACAAAATTAAATTTAGGTAGATCCTGTACTTAAAAGTTAAAATTTTAAACCTCCTATAAGAAAACATAAAAGAATATTATCAAGATCTCTGAGTAGACAAAAACACTAGCACAGTAGGGAAAAAAGAAAAATCAAAAGAGAAGCATATGAATAATAGAAATCACCAAGATTAAATATCTACTGCTACTCAAAGTTATCATTAAGAAAAAGACTACCAAGAACATATAACAGAAGAAAATAATTTTAAAAAATTCTACATACATATATTACTGTACAGAATGTCTAGGTGTGTGTCTATGTGTGTGTCTGTATACACTAACATGCACACATAAATAAAGTATGTAATGCAAGAATTAAAAGACAATCCAACCTACTTTTTGATAGTGAAAACTTATTTTAACAGACCCTTTTCAAAGAGATACAAAGGATTAGTAAGCACATAAGAAAAAGTGCCTTTTAAAAATATATTTTTTTTCCCTCATTTATTGCCTTTTTTGTTTTGTTTTGTTTTGTGATTGTTCCTGCTTGCTTGTGCAGTTTGAATTTTTTATTCTCTTGTTTTTATTTTGGGGTGTTCTTTTAATTTTTTTTTTTTTTTTTTTTTTTGTCTGAGTGAGAGACACCAACCATTTCCACATAACCCAACCATACCTGAACCTCATGCATCCTCATCCACTGAGTGAGGGGCATCACTTGCTTTTGCACCAATTGATCAACAATAGATAGCAGCCAATACCAGCTCAACTCACCCTCAAATGCTCTTTACAAACAGCTAACAGAGATCTGTGCACACACTCTCATTCTTTATCACACTGACCATGAAACAGGAGTTGAGTGCCTAAGTGCTAACAACTAGCAAACAGAGGAGCATGGTACCATGCTTATACAGATATATTTAAACAAGATAATTGGAAAAAAAAAATATTGTGTGAATCACACCAACATACAACCACAAATTAAACATAAATACAACACCATCACAATGTCTTGGACACAATAGATCATCACAGTCCATAAAAAGAAGCAAGATAAAGTAGTAGAAATAAAGGACTAGAGAATAAATTCAGAAAACATCCCTGAGGAAGAAACAGCATTGGGACTCCTTGATAAGGAATTCAAAAGAATTTTATTTAGGTACCTTTAACAGATTGAGAGACAGATCAAGGAAAATATGGCAAAATTAAAACACAGGAAAACTTTAGAACAATTTAGGAAAACAATACAAGAACAAACTGACAAAAATAAGTGAAAAATTAGAAATGATACACAAACAACAAATAGAAATCCAGAACATTAATATTGAGATTTCAGAAATAGATAACACATTGAATGGGAAAAGAATAAAATTGAATCAATGACAGACAGAAATAATGAGATTGAAGAGAAATACCTCAATACTACTCAGTTAAGGGATCAATCAGATAGAAGACAAAAACATAATGAAGAAAGCCTAAGACTCATGTGAGATATAATCAAGGGGATGAATCTATCTGCAATCAGAATTCCAGAATGGGAAGAGACAGATAAAACCACAAAGAAAATTTTCAAAGATTTATTGGAAGAGAATTTTCCTAATATGATGAGACATAAGAATATATCGATTCAAGAAGTCCAGCAAACCCCAAACAGGATACACCCCAAAAGAAAATCACCAAGACATATATATCATAATCAAACTCATGAAAACCATAGATAAAGAAAGAATCCTGAAAGCAGC
>NW_006922150.1:1519040-1525175 GCF_000298275.1 Orycteropus afer afer | reverse complement strand
CAAGGCTGGCAGTTCAAACCCACCAGCCACTCCTCGGAAGGAAGATGGGGCAATCTACTTCCATAATGATACTGCCTTGGAAACCCAAGGAGGGATCACTATGAGTTGGGTCTGACTTGATGGCACATAACAACAACAATCAAAATAAAAGAACAAGCCCAAATATTTTGCTAATACTAAAACATTAGTAATGGAGATGATAACATGATTCACAAACAAAATGAGCTAAGCACAGAAGATTATATGGAACAAAGAAATCAGCAACATCACACACACACACACACACACAAACACATAACAAAATGACATCAATAAATTCATACTTACACTGAATGTAAATGGATTAAATGCACCACTCGAGATGGAGAGTTACAGACGTATAAGAAAACATAACCCATCAATATGCTATCTACAAGAGACTCACCTTAGACCCAAAGAAAACATAGCCTAAAAATAAAAGATTGGAAAAAGATATACCAAGCAAGTGGCAACAAAAAAAAGGGCAGGAGTGGCTAAATTAATTTCTGATAAAATTAACTTTAAGAAAAAAACAACCACAAGAGATAAGATGTTATACAATGATTAGATCCACTGAACAAGAGGACAAAACTATAATAAATATCTATCCACACAATGAAGGAGCCCCAAAACACATAAATCAGACTTCAACAGAATGAAAAAGACAAATAGATGACTCCACAGTAATGGTAGGAGACTTTTGTACACCACTTTCAATGAAAGATAGAACTGGAAAGAAGCTCAACAAAGATGCAGAAGAACTAAACAATATGATCAACAAACTTGACTTTTTAGACTTTTACAGAGCACTTAAACCAAGAACAGCACACTATATATCCTTTTCCAGCACACATGGGACATTCTCCAGCAGAGACCATGTGTTATGGCACAAAGCAAGCCTTAATAAATTTTAAAAAATATATATTTAAATACAGAAAAACATCTTCTCAGACCACAATGCTATAAAATTAGAAATCAACACAAGGAAGACTAACAGAAAAGAAGCAAACACATGGAAACTGAATGATACCCTCTTCAAAAATGACTGGGTAATAGAAGAAATAAAGAATGAAATTAAAAAAAAAAAAATTCCTTCAATCAAATGAGAATGAAAACACAGTATACTAAAATTTTTGTGACACAGCAAAAGCAATGATCAAAGGGCAATTTATAGCAACAGATGGACACATAAAAAAGAAGAGCCAAAATCACCACCTTTACCCAACATCTCCAACATTTATAAAAAGAGCAATAAATAAAGCCTACAGTCACCAGAAGAAAAGAAATAATAAAGAATTTGGCAGAAATAAATGAAACAGAAAATAAAAAGCAATAGAAAAAAATCAACAAGACTAGAATTTGGTTCTTTGAAAGATTAATAAAATCAAAAAACCAATGGCAAGCATAACAAAAGAAAAGAAGATGCAAATAATATGGATAAGAAATGAAATGGTCAATGTTACAACAGAACCAACAGAAATAAAATAATATTATCAGTATACTATGGAGAACTGTACTCCAGCAAATTAAAAAACATAGATGAAATGGACAGATATTTATAAACACACTATTTACCTAAACTAACACAGATTGAGGTAGAAAATTTGAACAAACAAAAGAAGAAATTGAATAAATCATAAAAAAAAAAATTATCAAGGGGGGAAAAAAACTTGGCACAGATGGTTTCATGGGAGAATTCTACCAATCATTCAAGGAAGAATTGACCTCAATCCTACAAAACAAAACTCACTGCCGTCAAGTCAGTTCGCCTCATAATGACCCCTCCTTTAGTTTGCAAGGTGATATCTCTAAAGAAGTAGATTTCTCAGTCTTCCTTCTGAGGAGTGGCTGGTGGGTTTGAACCAGTACCCTCCTAGTTAGTAGTCAAATGCTTTAGGCACTACACCACTAGAGTTCCACAAAATATTCCAGAACATAGAAAAAGAAGAAATCTTCCAAATTCATTCTATGAAGCAAGCATAACCCTGATACCAAAACCAGGCAAAGACACCACTAGAAAGGAAAGCTATAGACCAAAGCTTAGCCAATAGACTGCAACAACAATGACAAAAACAAAATACACCGTGATCAGTGTGGTATTCATGCCATGCACATACGATGGTTCATCTTCAGAAAAAAACAATCAACCTAATCCAAGACATAACCAAAATAAAGGAAAAGAATCACAATATCATATCAATAGATGCAGAAAAGACATTTGATAAAATCCAACACCCATTTTGGGTTAAAAAGAAAAAAAAGGAATAGAAAGGAAATTTCTCAACATAATAAAGGGCATATATACAAAACCAACAGCCAACATTATTCTCAATGGAGAGAGAGAGAAAACATTCCCCTTGCAAATAGGAACCAGACAAGGATGTCCTCTATCTCCACTTTTATTCAACATTGTATTGTCCTAGCCAGGGCAATAAGGAAAGAAAGGGAAATCACAGGCATTCAAATTGGTAAGGAGGAAGTAAAACTATCCCTATCTGTAGATGATATAATTCTATGCATAAAAAACCCAAGGGACTCAGCAAGAAAACTTCTAGAACTTATTGAAAGATTTAACATAATGGCAAGATACAAGATGGACATACAAAAATCAGTTAGATTCCTGTACACCAGAGAAGAGGTCTTTGAAAAGGAAATTAATAGCATTTAGAACAGCTAATAAAATGGTAAGATACTTGGAAAAAAATCTTACCAGGAATACAAAAGACCTATATGAAGAAAACTTCAAAACACTACTTCAAGAAACTATAAGTGTAGAAGATCTGCATAAATGGAAGAACATACCATGCTCATGAATAGGAAGACTGAATATTGTGAAAATGTCAGTACTACCCAAAGCAATCTATATATTCAGTGCAATACCAATCCAGATTCTATGAACATTCTTCAGACATGGAAAAACCAATCCCTAAATTTATATGGAAAGGAAAGAGACTCTAGATAAGAAAGTGCTACTTAAGATGATGAACAAAGTAGGAAATCTCACACTCTAAGATCTCAAAACCTACTTACAGCCACAATAGTCAAAACAACCTGGTATTTCTATAATGACAGACACATAGACCAGTGGAACAATATTGAGAACCCAGAAATCGATCCATTGGCCTATGGTCAGTTGATCATTGACAAAGGGCCAAAATCCATTAAATGAGGAAGAGATAGTCTCTTTCACAAATAGTGCTGGCAAAACAGGATATCTATTTGCAGAAAATTGAAAAAAGATCCATAGCTTACATCATACACAAAAACTAACTCCAGATATATCAAAGACTTAAATGTGAAATCTAAATCTGTAAATTTCATGAAAGAAAAAACAGGAAGAAACTTAGGAGCCCTAATATATGGCATAACCCAAAATGCTCAAATAGCCACAAATAAACTAGATGATTGCAACCTTCTAAAAATTAAATTCTTATGAGCATCAAAAGACTTCTCCAAAAGAGTTAAAAGAGAACCTACAGACTGGGGAAAATTATTTGGCAATGGTACATCTGAAAAGAGACTTATCTCTAAAATCTATAGGGACTTGCCTCTAAAATCTACAGAAAACTCCAACACCTCAAGAGTAAAAAGACAAACAATCCAATTAAAAAAATGGACAGAAGACATGAACAGACATTTCACCAAAGAATATATTCAGGCAGTCAATAAACACACAAAGAAATGTTCACAATCATTAGCCATTAGAGAGTCCAAATCAAAATAACAATAAGATACCATCTCACTTCAGCATTAATAGCAAAGTACAAGATAGAAAATAACAACTACTGTTGAGCATGTGGAAAGATTGCATACACTGCTGATGAGACAATAAATGATACAACCACTGTGGAATTTGGTATGGTGATTCCTTAAGAAGTTGGAAATAGAAATACCATTTGATCCAGCAATCCCATTAATAGGTATATAGAGAAACAAGACATGAGTAGATACGTATATATCCATGTTCAACCCAACACTATTCATAATAGCAAAGAAAAGGAAACAACCTAAGTGCCCATAAGCCGAGGAATGTATAAACAAACTGTGATACATATACATAATGGAATACTATGCAATCCTGAAGAATAACATAGAATCTACAAATCACTGCATAACATAGATGAACTTGGAGGATATTATAATGAGTTAAGTAAATCAATCACAGAAGGACAAATATTGTATTAGTTCACTACCACAAAAAGTCAATAAAAAGTTTATATGTGGAAGAAAATTTTCTTGGTTGATTACCAGGGATGGAAGGATGAGGGAAGGGGAAAGGGGAAGATTTTGTTTGTGAAGCATTGAGTTTATGCTAATGGTAATGGTGGTGGAATATTTTTGAAAAGGATAACAATAATGGTGGCCCAGGAGCTCTGGTAGCATTGTGCCTAAGGTGCTTGGCTGCTAACCAGAGGGTTGGTGGTTCAAACCCACCAGCCACTTCTTGGAAGGAAGGTTGGACAATCCACTTCGGTAATAATACCACCTTGGAAACCCAAGGAGGGGTCGCTATGAGTCGAATCTGACTCGAGGGCACATGACAACAACAACAATGGTGGCCCAACATGAAAAATGTCATCAGTGTCCTTGAGCTGTAAATGTAGAAAGTCTTATGTTGAAGAATGTCTTGTTGAGTATGTTTTCACTACAGTAAAATTTAAAAGAAAGAAAGAAACATGAAAGAAAGAGTTAAAAAAAAAGATGTCTAAATGTAGATTTATATTAATGTCTAATTTTAAAAGGTTTTATATTAACAGAGAAAAAATCAGCTTTCCCACAGAACAAATCCTTTGTCTATAAATATAAGCTTCTTTTAATTGCTGGCATTTAACAGAAACCTACACATCTCCTCTTGATCTTTTGTTCAATGACATTATCTCAAGGGGAAAAAAAATGTTGTCTAGGCATGTTGTTCTTGCTAATATCACATCAATGGTTTCAGTATAAGTTCAGATTTTTATAGACATTTATAGCTTAAATACATATTTGTATTTCCACCTCTACATCACTGCTTTCACTATTCCAGATGCATCTATGAAAAACAATGAAACTGTTAGTGATAAGGCGGCCAAAAGAAAATGGTAAAGATGTTATCTGTAATTAGACTACGTTTTTGCTTTCATGCATCAATATTACTTATAATTTAAATCAAAATTGGCAAGTATTTAACTACCATAATGAGGTGCTTACTTTTCACTTAAATATATATAAATTAATATAAAATTCAGATTGCTAGTTAAAATTATCTGCATTATAAACAAAAGTAAGATCTGTCATTACATATTTAATTGGATGAGAAAAGCATTTAGAAAATTCAGAGTGGAACTACAATAAGCTACTATATTATTCATACACCAGCTTCTTCTGAAGATATTCTCATATGTATATCTGATATTTATTTATACATCTAGTATACATTTGACTCTCAAAAATATATAAATATATAATGAAACATATAAAGATGTTAAAGCAAGTAAATATATACATAAATATAAAATGTAAATAAATATATATATGCAGAAATTAAGTAAATAGAAAGAAATTAAATGTTTATAGAAATTAAAAGATCTAAATAAAAAAATGAATCCTGTGTTCACAAAACAGAATTGATATTGTGAATATGTCAAGCCTACTCAAAGCAATACATGGATGCTGTACCATTTCTATTAAAATATCAACAGTTGTTTTTTTTCTTGAAATAGAAAAGCTTATCCTTAAGTTTATATGGAATTCAAGGAGTTACAGATAACGTAAATAATCTTGAAAAAATAAAAAAAAAATAAAAAAACTAAAGCAGGAGGTCTCAGACATCTTGATCTCAAAGCATATCACAAAGTTACAGTAATGAAAATGGTGTGGTAAACTAAAGATAGATATATAAACCAATAGAAAAGCCATAATAATGCCAAAATAAACCCATACACCCATGGCCAATTAATTTTCAATAAGGGAACCAAATACATTCATGGTAGAAAGAATACTATGCTCAATAAATTATACTGGAAAAACTGGATCACTACATATAAAAGCAATCAGCCGAAGGGATTAGGTGAGGAGGGGAAACTCAAGGACGCCCAAAGAAGCAGGCCAGGAGAGCAGGAGAAAGGGGATTAAAAG
>NW_006922150.1:1515145-1515845 GCF_000298275.1 Orycteropus afer afer | reverse complement strand
TGACATGAGACAAAGTATATGTGAACTGCTGTATGGAAAGTGAATTTGCTCTGTAAATCTTCACCCAAATCACAATAAATAAATAAATAAATAAACAGAATTTTACAAATAGTCAGCAAAGACATGAAAATATGTTCAATATCATTAACTACTAAGAAAATGCACACCAAAATCACAATGAAACACCATTTCACATGTACTAGCACAGGGTCTTAATTTGCTAGTCCTGCTATGAATAGAAATACCGCAAGTGGGTAGCTTTAAAGAAAATAAATTGATTTTTCAGGTTAGGATTCTAGAAGTCTGAATTCAAGGCCCTGGATATAAGGGATGACTGTCAGTCCTGTAAGAAGTCTTTGTCTCTTTTAACTTCAGTAGCCACAACATTCCTTGAATTTTTTGAGATCTTCACATTATGTCTAACTTTACCATTTGTGCTTGCTTGTCTCTGTGTCAACACTACTCCTTATAACTCAGAAATGATTAGGTTTAGGACACAACCTAAACTGATATGGTCATATTAGCATAACAAAAGAAATCTTATTTCCAAACAGGTTTGCATCTACAGATAATAGTTGTTGTTCTCATGTACCTCAAGCCTATTTCAACTCATAACAACCCCATGTAACAGAATAGCATGCCCATAGGGTCTCCTAGGCATTTGACTGGTAACCAGAAGGCTAGAAGTTCAAACCCACCA
>NW_006922150.1:1511601-1513010 GCF_000298275.1 Orycteropus afer afer | reverse complement strand
GAAGTACAATGCTGTCAGTGATAGGATAATATCCATATGCCTACAAGGAAGACCCGTTAATATGACTGTTATTCAAATTTATGCCCCAAACTACCAAAGCCAAAGATGAGGAAATTGATTATTATCAACTTCTGCAGTCTGAAATTGACCGAATATGCAATCAGGATGTGTTAATTATACCTGGTGACTGGAACGCAAAACTGGAAACAAAGAAGAATCACTGGTAGTTGGAAAATGTGGCCTTGGTGACAGAAATAATGCCGGAACTCAAATGGTAGAATTTTGCAAGACCAACAATTTGTTCATTGCAAACACCTTTTTTTCAACAACACAAATGGTGCCTCCACACGTGGACTTCACCAGATGGAACACAGAAATCAGATTGACTACATCTGTGGCAAGAGGTGGTGGAGAAGCTCAATATCTTCAGCCAAAACCAGGCCAGGAACTGACTGTGGAACAGACCATCAACTGCTCATATGCAAATTCAACTTGAATTAAAGACAATTAAAACAAGTCCAACAGAGCCAAAGTATGATCTTGAACATATCCCTCCTGAATTTAGAGATCATCTAAAGAATAGATTTGATTCATTGAACACCAACGACCGAAAGCCAGATGAATATGGGAAGATATCAAGAACATTATCCATGAAGAAAGCAAGAGATCACTAAAAAGACAAGAAAAGAAGAGAAGACCAAAGTGGATGACAGAAGGGACTCCGAAACGTGTGATGAGCACCTAAAGCAAATGGAAGAAATGACAAGATATGGGAGCTGAACAGAAGATTTCAAAGAACAGCTTGAGCAGACAAAAAAATTTACTATGATGAAATGTGCAATGACGTATAGTCTGAAAACAAAAAGGGAAGAACATGCTTGGCATTTCTCAAGCTGAAAGAATTGAAGAAAAAAATTAAGCCTCAAGTTGCGATATTGAGAGATTCTATGGGCAAAATATTGAATGATGAAGGAAACATCAAGAGAAGATGGCAGGAATACACAGAATCACTGTACCAAAAGGGACTGGTCAATCTTCATCCATTTCAGGAAGTGGCATATGATCTAGAACCAATGGTATTGAAGGAGGAAGTTGAAGCCTCAATCAAAGAATTGGTGAAGAACAAGACTCCGGGAATTGACTGAATACCCATTGAGATATTTCAACAAACGGATGCTCCATTGGAGGCACTCACTTGGTTATGCCAAGAGATTTGGAAGAGAGCTACCTGGCCAACTGACTGGAAGAGATCCATATTTGTACCAATTTCAAAGAAAGGTGATCCCACATATCATGGAAATTATAGAACGCTATCATTAATATCACATGCAAGTAAGATCTTACTGAAGATAATTCAAAAACGATTGCAGCAGTATATTGACAGAGAACTTCCAGAGGTGCAAGCTGGA
>NW_006922150.1:1503484-1510171 GCF_000298275.1 Orycteropus afer afer | reverse complement strand
TTATTTGCTCAGCATACAGACTGAATTAGTATGGTGAAAGCATACAACCCCGACACATTCCCTTCCACATTTTAGACTATGTAATGTCCCCTTGATCTGTTTATATGACAACCTCCTTGTCTATGTACAGGTTTTGCATGAGTACAATTAAGTGTTCTGGAATTTTCATTCTTCTCAGTGTTAACCATAATTTTTTATGATCCACACAATCAAGCACTTTTGCATAGTCAATTAAACACAAGTAAACATTTTTCTGGTATTCTTTGCTTTGAGCCAAGATCCATCTGACATCAACAATGATATCTCTCATTCCACATCCTCTTCTGAATCCAGCTGGCATCACCAGGTCTTTTTGGTATAGTGACTCTGTGTATTCCTTCCATCTTCTTTTGATGCTTCATGCATCATTCAATATTTTGCCCATTGAATCTTTCAATATTGCAATGATTTATTGAATATTCTTTCAATATTGCAAATATTTATTGAACCATCCCTTTCTAATCCAATCAACCTCCTCTATTCTTTCTTCACTATTTAATGCTGCTTATTGAATCTAACTAAATTTATTTGTTCATTCTCTTTTTAATTTGGCTACTTGGGTCCCAGACCCATACTTTATTCTTTAAGTTAATATAATATTACAATTAGTCTGAAAAGCTATAAAACAAAATTCATTCTCCTTACTCTTACAAGTTTTTCAATATTTTCTGACTTCTTCATCTTCCCTTATGATTTTTTGTTCAGTAGGTCAAATTGCACATAATAATACTTCCCATCCATGAGCCTGGTTTATACTTTGTCATTTTTAACCCAAATAATCTTTAATTATGTTCTCCATATATGCCTTGACTAAATATTTTATTTGTGACTAGTGAATGTTAGATATTACTGCTATTGTGAATGGAATGTTCTATAGGTTTATGATTATTGTTTACTTTTTCTCCTGTTTTTGTCTTTATATATAAGAGGAGAAAACTTATTGATTATTGTTTCATACTGACTTTGTATCAAAGAGTCTAACATTGTTGTAGTAATTCTAACCATTTGTCTTTATGTTCTCTTAAGATTCTATTTTAAAATAAAGCCAAATCCATGGCTATGAAATTGATTCTAACTAATACTCATAAACTTATAGTGACTCTAGTGGACAGAGTAAAATTGTGCCATAGGTTTACCAAGGCTGTAAATATTTAGTGAAGCAGACTGTCTCATCTTCCATAGAGCACCTTATAGGATCAAAATGGCAACTTCTTTGTCAGCAGCCAAATATTTTGACCTCTGTCACCGTAGCTTCTGTCTAACAAACACCAGAAAACAAACTCACTGCTGTCGAGTGGATTTGACCCATAGGGACTTCTCTTTGGGTTTCCAAGACTGTATATTTACAGAAGTAGATTGTCCAATCTTCCTTCCGAGGAGTGGCTGGTGGGTTTGAACCACCAGCCTTCTGGTTAACAGTCAAATGTCATAGTAAGCAATGAATAAATAAATGATAAATAACTAAGTAAAAAGCCTATCATTGTGTTTAAAATTTTATCCTCTTTTCTACAAAAGCTTGTAGCAAAAAATTTTTCTATATTAAAAATTTAAACTAAACATAAAACCAAAATTGATTTTTCAATTCAAGAAAATTTTCGGGGAAAAATAGATGATTTGCTATTATTTTATGGAAACTAGGATTTAAACTAATTTGTGAACTCCAGGAAATATGTAACAGGCATGAAAACTGAGTCAAACATAAGAAAATATCTGCATAAATAAAATGTGACTGCTAACCAGAAGACTGGAGGTTCAAACCCACCAGCCACTCCTCAGAAGGAAAGTTGGACAATCTACTTCTGTAGTGATACCACCTCGGAAACTCAAGGAGAGGTCCTTATGAGTCAGATCCAATTCAGTGGCAGTGAGTTTGGTTCAGATTTTTTTTGAACTATTGCTGGTAGTCAATTATGAACCTTTTTTCTAAAGATTTCCAAGCCCTGTATTTGTATCATAAGCCACAGAAATGTAATTGTGAATTCAGAGGAGGAAAATATTTTTTCCACAGATTAGGGCAATCTCAAACTAAAATGTCATAACAGTATGGAGGATTCTTTCTGTCTTCTTTTCTCTTTTCCTGTGAACTGTCATCCATCTCATTGGGCGCTGATATACTTGCCTAATAAAAGGAGATTTGAATTCAAACTGGTTGAAGATGAAAGAAAACAAAATTGGGGAAAAATAAATCAGAAGTTCACAACCATCAAAAAAAAAAAAAATACTGAGAGTTAAATGAGTTAAATGAAATTAGGAAAATCATATGACTTTCAAGTATGTTCAGAGTTTTTCTAAAATCCTGAACACATATACATTCTAACAAAATGTTTTATATATCAAAGCTGTAGTCAAAATCCAATAACACAACTTTGAGACAATGGATTGAGAAGTATTTTAACAATAACTAAAGAAACAGACACAACTAAAGCTTTCTAGAACAGTGTTCATGTAAAATTATTTCATATATATATATGTATAGTGTTCTCTGAGGTACAATGCAAATTTGGACTGATTTTATAAGGTAAACCAAAACCAAACTCACTGCTGTTGAGTCAGATCCAACTCATAGCAACACCACCTTGGGTTTCTGAGGCAGTATCACTATGGAAGTAGATTGCCCAACCTTCCTTCCAAGGAGTGGCTGGTGGGTTTTCACTACCAGCCTTCTGGTTAGCAATCAAATGTCTTAGGAATTCGGGACAGTCCTGTGATTCAAAAGAGAAACAATTAATTTACAAATACAGATCAAATATTTGTGATTTGTTTGTTCTCTTGCACTTTATCTTTCCTCTTCCTGTTTGTGTGTGTTCTCTCTCTCTCTCTCATTTCACCCTTCATACTCCTTTCCTCCAGTCTTAGGCAGATACTACATTTTTATATTGTAATTTTTTATCTGAAAATCAGGAATTTCACCTTATTTTCTTTAAGCCAGTGTTCTAAGATTCACTGGATTGAATCTTCCTTTTGTTTGGAATGAGGTGGATAACAGCTTCAACTCATACCCAGTGTTCTGCCATGAACTTCTTCATGGCCTGCTCTATGAAATCTGGATTGACTCACTAGGCCCACAATCAAGTAAGCCTTTTCCTTGTGATAAATTTCTTAATATATATCCCCTACTGGTCCTGATTCTCTAAATGAATTTTGACTAATCCAATGCCTTTGTTCAAGTTACTTCCAGCTACCATATGTTCAGTCCCCTAAGGCTCAAAGGATGTTGATTATGTCTACCCTAATGTCAAGAAGGGAGCTCTGGTAGCATAGTGGCTAAGACACTTGCCTGCTAACCAGACGGCTGGCGGTTCAAACCCACAGCCACTCCTCGGAAGGAAGGTTGGGCAATCCTACTTCCGTAGTGATACTGCCTCGGAAACCCAAGGAGGGGTCGCTATGAGTTGGGGTTGACTTGAGGGCACATAACAACAACAACAACAACAATGTCAAGAAAGATGAACAATTCCTACTTTCCTGTTACACTTCATGAATATTTCCATGATGGTCCCTAGAGCCAATAAATACTTGTATTTAATGCTTAGATCTTTGTGATATGTCCAATAATATAAACTGCTTCTTTTAATAAATATTTAGTGTCACCTTTTGCAGAATGTCAGTGGATTAATTGGTTATCAATGGCAGTATGGAAAATAAAATGGATTAATAGTTATATGGCAGAAGTGACTCAGTTCAATTGAGTTATCATTTCACTGAGGTTCATGATACTTTTGAGTATCATACACTAAACTTCATTGGCTAAGAATACACAAAGATTTTGTTTGTTTGCTAAATTTATTTGTCTAAGGGTATACTATAGTATTCATATAATAGGAAAATGAGATAGAAATTAGATACATATATGTGGAGTTATTGTATATAGGTTGTTAGGTGCCATCAAGTTGGAACCAATTCATAGTGACCCTATGTAAAACAGAATAAAACACTTCCCAGTCTTGTGTGAGTCCCACAATTCTCACTATGCCTCAGCCCATCATTGCAGCCACTAAGTTAATCCATCTCATTGAGGACTTTCCCATTTTTGGCTGACCCTCCATATATATTTTATATATAGAAACTGTTTTATATATATATATGTGTGTGTGTGTGTGTATATATATATGTATGTATATATATATTTAAATATATGTATATTTAAATATATCTCCACCTAAGCATACACACAAATAAAGTTATAAAAAAAGAGAGCTAGAGAATGAAAAAATGAGCTACAAGTAGATTGTTTACATAGCTATGAATATATATCTTAAGAAATTCTTTTAGCCATCTAATGAATCATCCCTATATGTAGCAGCTTCAATAGAGTATACATATATGATATGTCCAACAAGGAATTAGTCCCCATTCACAAGGAAATTAAAACTGGGTGATAAAAATATGACCTTGAGTATATCCCCCCTGAATTTAGAGACCATCTGAAGAACAGATTTGACACATTGCACCCCAAAAACAAACAAACAAAAAAAAACAGATGAATTGTGAGATGACATCAAGAACATCATATAGGAAGACAACAAATGGTCTTTAAAAATATAGGAAAGGAAGAAAAGACCAAAATGGATGTTAGAAGAGACTCTGAAACTTGTTCTTGAATGGCAAGTATCTAAAGCAAATGGAACAAATGACAAGATAAAAGAGCTGAACAGAAGATTTCAAACAGCAGCTCAAGAAAACCAAAGTCAATTATTATAATGAAATGTGCAAGGACCTGGAGTTAGAAAGTCAAAATAGAAGAGCACGCTCAGCATTTCTCAAGCTGAAAGAACTGGAAACATTGAAAGAAGATGGAAGGAATACATAGAGTTCCCCTACCAGAAAGACTCGGTCGATGTTCATCTATTTCAGGAGATGTCAAAAGATCAAGAACCAATGATATTGAAGGAAGAGATCCAATCTGCACTGAAGGAATTAGTGGGGGGGAAAAAAAAAAAAAAAACTAGGCTCCAGGAATTGATGGGATTCCCACTGAGATCCAAGAAATTTGGAAGACGACCATCTGGCCAACTGAGTGGAAGAGATCCATATTTGTACCCATTCCAAAGAAATGTGATCCCACAGAATGTGGAAATTATTGAACATATTACTCATATCACATGTAAGTAAAATCTTACTGAAGATAATTCAAAACTGGTTGCAGAAATATATTGACCAAGAACTTCCAGAAATGCAGGTTGGATTCAGAAGAGGACATGGAACAAAGAATATTATTGCTGATGTCAGATGGATCTAGGCTGAAAGCAAAGAATACCTGAAAGAAGTTTACTTGTGTTTTGTTGACTATGCAAAGGCATTCAACTATGTGGATCATAACAAATTGTGGATAACATTCAGAAGAATGGGAATCCCAGGACACTTAATTATCCTTTCTGAGAGACCCATACACAAACCAAAAGACTGTTTTTCAAGAAGAACAAGGGGATACTGGATGGTTTAAAATTGAGAAGAAAGTATGTCAAAGTTATATCCTATCACCATACTTATCCAATCTGTATGTTGAGCAAATATTATGAGAAGCTGGACTACATGAAGAAGGGTGTGGCATCAGGATTGGAAGAAGACTCAATAACAACCTGCAATATACAGATGACACAACCTCACTTGCTGTAAGTGAAGATGACTTGAAGTACTTACTGATGAAGATTAAAGACTACACACTGCAGTATGGATTACACTCCAACATAAAGAAAATAAAATTGCTTACAACTTGACCAATAAGCAGCATCATGATAAATGGAGAAAAGATTAAAGTTTTCAAAGATTTCATATTACTTGGATCCTACCATCAACACCAATGGAAGCAACAATCAAGAAATCAGATGATGTATTGAACTGGGCATATCTACTGCAAAAGACCTCTTAAAGTGTTGTTGTTGTTATGGGCTGTCAAGTCAGACCCAACCCATAGAGACCCCAAGGAGGGGTTTCTGAGGCAGTATCACTATGGAAGTAGATTGCCCCATCTTCCTTCCAAGGAGTGGCTGTTGGGTTTGAACCACCAGCCTTCTGGTTAGCAGTCAAGTGCCTTAGGCACTAAGTACTAGAGAGAAAAGAATCTCTTTGAAGACTAAGATGTGTATAACCCAAGCCATTGTATTTTCAGTCACCTCATATGCATATGAAAGCTGGACAATGAATAAGGAAAATCAAAGAAGAGTTGACGCTTTTGAGCTGTGGTGCTGGTGTTGGCAAAGAATACTGAAAGTACCACGGACTGACAGAAGAATGAGCAAATCTGTCCTGGAGGAAGTGCAGCCAGGATGCTCTTTGCAAGTGAGAATGGCCAGACTTTGTCTCACCTACTTTGGTCACGCTGTCAGAAGGGGGCATTCCCTGGAGAAGGATATCACCCTTGGTAAATTGGAGGCTCAACGAAAAGGGGGATGGTCCTCAACAAGATGGACTGACACAGTGGTTGCAATGATGGGCTCAAGTATAGCAAGGATTGTGAGGCTGGTGCAGAACCGCAGTGTTTTGTTCTGTTGTACATAGTGTCACTAAGAGTCAGAGGCAACTTGATGGCATCTAAAAACAACAGCCTTTCTTCCTTACACTCAAGTCTTTGAACTTATAATTCTTTTTTGCTTGCAGTGTTCTTCCATCCCGTGTTAATTTTTACTAATATTTTAGACTTAAATTTTA
>NW_006922150.1:1500077-1503384 GCF_000298275.1 Orycteropus afer afer | reverse complement strand
TAATATAATATTTATTTATATTATAAATATATAATATAAAATATGGTCTTTGAACACCATGTGTTTAACTGTCAGTGCAGTTAACAAAATTTCAAGTTTACACTTCTTTGTATGATAATTTGAATGTCTGTTTTCCTTACTCATCTGTGAGATCTATGAGTTTAGGAGTCATGCAAGTTTCTCTAAGTCACTCTGCAGACCTGTCACTTTACAATCATTGATGTATATGAGCTGAATGAATGGATATCATTGATGAAAAACTGCCCATTGCTCATTCCTTGCTGTCTTCCCATTGTACATATCCCATTCCCACTGACAAGAAGACAGTAGTTTGTTGAATTTGTCAACTCCCAACATGAAAACTTACTATTGAGAACCATATTACAATAATACGTCTCATAAGAGCATACTAGGGTCCTCAATCCTTCTTGTATCTGATTGATCATTCCTTAGTGTATTCTCTTGTAGAAGAGGTAGTTAGATTCAACTACCTTGAACCCAATGGCAGAGCCCATTCTACTTTGTATAAATTCTTTCCTTACAGTCACTTTCCTCATATACAGGAACAAGTATGGCAGGAAGTTTGATAGTTAGGGCTCATGTTTATATCTGAAATATTAGTTCAGATCTTAACTCCACCATTTGCCAATCGTGAGATTTTAGAAAGCCATGCCATTTCTCTAGGCTTTCACAGGTTCTTCTGTTAAAGAAGTATTTGGTCTATATAATCTCATAGATCCTCCTCACTGAAATATTCTGTGCCAGATGCTAATGAGCTGTAAGGGATTGTTAGCAACTCATTTATCCCTTACAGCAGTATAATTAGAGTACTATGTCATTCACTGTAATGCACTTAAAGTTTTATAAAGAAGGGCTATTCCAGTAATGCAAAGTAGTTCTGTGGTTGTAAGAATTTTATTATCATTGTAAAAATGAAAGCACTGGTTTATAGAGTATTGGTGGTATATCTTGTAACATTAAAACAAAGTGAATTTTGAAATAAAATTATTTCAATGATATAAAAATATATAACTTGTTTACTTACCATGCAAGTGTCCCTAATTTGCATGCATTACTCAAAACCAACAAGATAGAGCTCACTATGTGTCAGGTACTATGATAGGTTTTGAGTATTCAAAATTGAATGGAACTTTGCCTTTGCACTCACAGCTAACTCATAAGCTAATAAAAAAAATATACTATGTATGCTAATTCAGGTAAGTATAGAGCCTTATGAGAGCACACTGGAGCAGAAAACATTGCAACTTAGGGGGAATTTGTAAAGTTCAAGAAAGACACCTTGTAAGAAATGGTATCAAGCTGAATTCTGAATAACAAACTGGATTCTGAAACATAGTCTTTCTATTTCCCAAATCTACTTTTCTAACCCATCTAAATTGGAGAAAATGTCATATATGGGAGAATTTTCCATTTGGTTGACAATAATTTTTGGAAAGGACTTTAAACTGCAACCTATTATTCTCAGTGGCATCACAGTTAAAGAGAGAAGGATGAAATGTAAAATAAAGGAAAATAGAGCAGATCACTAATGAGGTAGATAATGAGATCACAAATCCTAGTTGTTTATACAGAGTTGTGGTTATTGGAGATTTCTAAAATTATTGTGAATGTCTGAAGCCATGGTGGGTAAAGGAAGGAAAACTCCCCAAAAGTAGTCCTTCAGCAGATAATAGAGAGATAAGGGGAAGTAGATAGGTAAATGGAGCTCTCATTCAGAGAAAATATCAAGTCATATGCGTCATGAAAATTTTCTAAGGATGTTAAAACTTCCTCCTGAGTAGGTAGCAACAATCTGAAAAATTTCATCAGAAATATGAACATTTATTCAGAACAGAAACAAAGAGAATCAGGAGAGAAAGGATTTAAAAGAAAAAAGAAAGCAGGCTTACAAATGTTGCTAGCAATTCAGCATCCAGCTGCAGCAGGCCGGAATGGATCCAGGATGACTGCTAACCCCTCCCACTTTGTGGGGATACTTATATCTGAGTTTTAGGAATGGGGGACTGTAGCTATGTAACTGGCTTCAGACTTGGTGGAGCCAGTACTGATCTGGAGGGGGCCTCAAACAGTGACTTATGACCACCACATGTGTATACTTTGATAAGATGCTGCCAATTAGCAAGCTTTATTGTTTAAAACTATTTTAAGGACAAGTTAATACATTACAGGGAAGATGGTTAATACCTGATGGGGGGAGCAGGGGAATACATGACAGGGAGGGAAAAGTGGCTTGTAGCTCTTAAAGCATGGCCTCGGAAACCCAAGGAAGGGTCACTATGAGTCGGGTCTGACCTGACGGTGCATAACAACAACAAAGAGGATGGGATCTGAGAGCGATTTTGGGGGGTTGCCATTACTGACACATGATATAAGCTGCTATGAATGAATGACTCGTATTTTACATTCGTTAGCCTGAAGTAAAAAAAAGAGTGCAAAAAAAGCCACAAAATATTTTTTCCTTCTTTCTGGTATCTCAAGGGTCATAACTTTCACATTCTTATGGCTGTAAAGGAAAAATTGATAGTAATTCTAAAAAGACATCTGTTATGACTTCTACATATTTCACTAACATTAGCTTTTTTTTTTTTTTTTTTTAACCCTGAATTGGTTATGACTCATAGCCACCCCCTTTGGGTTTCTGAGGTGGAAATTTTTTTCTTTTCTTTTTTTGTTTCTTTTAAATTTTTATTGTGATTTGGATGACAGTTTATAGAGCAAATTCACCTTCCATACAGCAGCTCACATACATTTGTCTCATGACATTGCCTGCAATTTCCCACAATGCAAGGACTCCCCTTCCACTTCTGACCCATAGTTACCTCTTCCCTGTGCCCTTCAATCCCATGCATTCCTGTCCCCTGAGCTGTCTCCCTGTGCATAATCAGCCCTTCTATTCTCCAGTGACTGATCTCTTCAAGGTGTGTATTGTAAATGTTCAGATCATAGGCCTGTCTTTTGTTTGGAACATGAACTTTTTTATTTCATTCATTCAATGAATATTTATGTGTAAATTTATGTAAAAAAATTATGTGTAAATCGCAACATTAAAATATAGAACAGTCAGAAAATAAATAAAAAATAATAATAAAGTAGCTATTTGTACAATCCATGATCCCACCCTCATTTTCTGTGCCTAAGGAAGGGCTTGGTATCAATCGTGGTACTACTTTCTGAACCCTGATACAGTCAGAAGGAACCATTTCCTGGAGAAAGATACCATCCATGCTTGGTAAAGTGGAGTTGTTGTTGTTGTTGTTATGTGCCGTCGAGTTGGACCTGACTCATA
>NW_006922150.1:1497432-1499977 GCF_000298275.1 Orycteropus afer afer | reverse complement strand
CCAGCCTTCTGGTTAGCAGTCAATTGTCTTAGCCACTATGCTACCAGAGCTCCTGGTAAAGTGGAGGGTCAATGAAAAAGAAGACCCTCAACAAGACGTATTGACACAGTGGCTGCAATGATGGGCTCAGCTATAGCAAGAATTGTGAGGATGGCACAGGACCAGGCAGTGTTTCATTCTGTTATGTTCTGTTGTACATAAGGTTGTTATGAGTCAGAGATGACTTGATGGCACCTAACAACAACAGATTAAGTTCTAGGAAGGAGCCCAGAAGGTTTACAGAACATTTGAAACATAATTCTAGTAAAGACAGAAGATAACCTTCATGGAGCAATTAAGAACTGTGTGTTAAAATGTTGTTATTGCTGCTGTCCAGTCTATTCAAACTCATAGTGATGCCATGTGACAGAGTAGAACTGACCCACAGTGTTTTCCAAACTATATTCTTTATAGGAAGAACCATGGTGGCCCACAGGTTAAAATGCTTAGGTGCTAAAGAAAGAGTCAGTGTTTTGAAAAGGTGTGGCAGTCTACTTCTGCAAAGATTTGCAGATTTGTAAACATTATGCAGCAGTTCTACTCTGCCCCTTAGGGTCACTGTGACTCAGAACCAACTTGTCTGGGAAGGGCTTGGTTTTCTAATTTTGTTTATTATTTTGGTCACTCTTCACAAGACTTAAGCAGAGAGCCAGGTATTTCTCCCAGAGCCCTCCAGGTGGTTTTAACTGCGAACCTTTCAATTATTAGCCTAACATGGCTCCTTAAATGCTAAAATATGTGGTATATCTTACTAAATTTGGATTTATAGGAAGCAATCAGTTGGATTAAATTGATCCATAGAACTATCAGGAAAAATGAGAAGCTTCAAATATTCATCAAAACGAGATAGGTTTGGGAAGAATTTAAATACGAAAAACATGAGTACATGCTTAAACAAAGCCATATCCCCAAAATATGGAGTTATCCTAAGAAATGTTTTCAATAAAGAAGTAGCAAAACTGGCAAAAAGAAGTTTTCCAAGATTACTACTCAACTGTTAATATCCCAGGCACATTTGTAGAATGATAATGGAATGAGGCTCAAAGATGGAATTAGGGAAATAAATCAAGGTAAGATTCATATCTTTTAGGAGGAGATTCCCACCATGGATTTTCCATACATTTTCTTAAAATGAAAAATTTGAGTTTTGAGAAAAGAACACTAGTATTATGCCATTTTCTAAAAAGTGTGTTTTGAAGAATCCCAAGATCAAATTAATCAGAAATGTTGCTTATAGTTAAGAGAGTCATACAAAGACTTTTTATGAAGACTATGGTAAATTTTTGTTTTTCTTCTTGTTGGGAGAACAGAAAAGAACAAACTCCAAATAACAAACAATAGATGAAGCCACCAACCTGTTGAAAAGGACAATATTCCCATTTGAGAACCTGCAAATTTCCTATTCATTTATATGCTTATCATTCTGAATGTCTGAAAGGCAGGAGTAGCTTTAAAAAAAATAATAAAAAATTTAAAAATAATAGGAAAAATTAAGAATATGCCTGGCATATTATAAGAAAATTTTTACCTATTATCTTGTTTCTTTCTAAAGATGGATATATTTTATAGTAAGTTAAATTGAAATTACACAAATGTTCTTTTATATTTGCATAAAATATATATATTTTTTGTTTGTTCCTTAGATCCTAGATGAGGTATTAACAAATTTAAATTCAGTACTTTACAATGGTTTGAGCAGGACAGGACTCACAGGCCAATCACCTTCTCAGCCACCAGCAAAACATAATTAATATTTTGGCTGAAAATGACAGCATATAAATAACACTTGGCAGAGAGAAACTGCAAAGACAAGCCAGTAAAATGGTCAGAAACAAATGGCAGCTTAGGGAAGGGAAAAGGTTTGATGATAGTGGACAAAGTGGAAGGCTACGTTGTTTCCCTAACAAGTGGTTGTTGTTGTGTGCCGTCGAGTAGGCCACGACTCATAGCAACCCCCTCCTTGGGTTGCCAAGGCAGTATCACTACAGAAGTAGATTGCCCAACCTTCCTTCTGAGGAGTGGCTGATGGGTTTGAACTGCCAGTCTTCTTTTTAGCAGTCAAGTGCTTTAGGCACTATGCTAACAGAGCTCCATGACAAGCGGTAGGCTTAGGCATTAGCCACTCTTACTTCTACATCCAGAGACCTGGTGGTACAGTGCCTATGTACTTAGCTGCTAACAGAAAGTTTGGCAGTTCAAACTCATGAGTTGCTCTGTTGGTGAAAAGACCCGGCAATCAGTTCTGGTTAAGATTGTTGTTGTTGTTGTTGGTAGATACCATCAAGTCAGTTCCAACTTATAGAGACCCTATGTACAACAGAATAAAACACTACCTGCTCCTGTGCCATCCTTACAATCCTTGCTGAGCTTAAGCCTATCATTGCAGCCACTCTGTCAATCCATCTTGTTGAGGGTCTTCTCCTTATTTGCTGACCCTCTATCTTACCCAGAATGATATCCTTCTCCAGTGACTGGTCCCTTCAGATAACATGACCAAATTAGGTGA
>NW_006922150.1:1494091-1497172 GCF_000298275.1 Orycteropus afer afer | reverse complement strand
TTTTTCAACCTATTTAGAAATGTTCCCTCTCCTCCCCTCCCATCCCTGGTAACCAACTAAGAAAACTTCCTTCTATGTATAAACTTTTCCTTGACTTTTTACAATAGCAGACTAATACAGTATTTTTCCTTCTGTAATTGACTTATCTTACTCAACATAATGGTCTCAAAGTTCATCCACATGATGCAGTGTTTTGCAGATTCTACATAATTCTTTAGGGTTATATAGTATACCATAGTGTGCATGTACCACAGTTTGTTTATCCATTCCTCAGTTGATGAGCTCTTAGCTTGTTTCCTTCTCTTTGCTATTGTGAATAGTGTTGTGATAAACATGAGTGTGTATATTTATTTATGTCCTGCCTTTCACCTCTTTAACATATATACCTAGTAATGGGATTGCTGGCTCAAACGGTATTTCTATCTCCAACTTTTTAAGGAATACCATAGCAATTTCCACAGTGATTGTATCATTTTACAGTCCCACCAGCAGTGTAGTAGAGTCCCAATCTCTCCACAACCTCACCAGTACTTGTAATTTTCTGTATTGTTGAACTTTGCTTTTAATGCTGGAGTGAAATGGTATCTCATGAATACTTTGATTTGCAACTCTTTTATAGCTAATGATTGTGAACATGTCTTCTTCATGTGTTTCTTCGTTGCTTGAATATCTTCTTTGTTGAAGTGTCTGTTCATGTCTTCTGCCCATTTTTAATTGGATTTTTTTGTTTTTCTAATCTTGACAAGTTGAAGTTTTCTAAAAATTTTGGAGATGAGTCCTTTGTCTGATATGTCATTGCTAAATATTTTTTCCTGCTGTGTAGATTCTCTTTTTACTCCTTTGGAGAAGTCTTTAGATTCACATATGAATGTAATTTTTAGAAGGTCTCAATCATCTAGTTTATCTTCTGCTATTTGTGTATCTTGGGTAATGCTTAATAGTCTGTTTATTCTATAAATTAAGGCCTCTATGTTTGCCCCTAATTTTTTCTTTGATGAACTGTATAGTTTTAGGTTTCACAATTAAGTCTTTGTTCCATCTGGGGTTCATTTTTGTGTATGGTATGAGGTATGGATCTTGTTTCATTTTTCTGCAAACGAATATCCAGTTTAGCCAGCACCATTTGTGAAAGAGATTATCTCTTCCCTATTGTGGCAATTCTCCCTTTTAAGAGGACTTCTGCCTACACTTCTTTCAGGAAATATTTGTAAAGATTAAACAACAACAACAAAACTTAGTGCCGTGGAGTCAGATCTGACTCATAGCAAATGCTTTTTGGGTTTCCGAGGCAGTATCTCTACAGAAGTAGATTGTCCAATCTTCCTTCTGAGAAGTGGCTGGTGGGTTTGAATCACACAGCCTTCTGGCTAGCAGCCAAATGGCTTAGGCACTGTGCCCTCAGAGTTCCCTTTGTAAAGACTACAGCCTATGAAACACTATGGGGGTAGTTCTACTCTCAAAATCAACTCAGCAACACATGATAACAATCTGACATCCTAGTTTTGGCATACACTAGTTGTTTTCATTTGGGCAGGTTAATTAAACTCTCTGGATTTTAAGCTCCTTACTTATAAAACAAAGGGCTTTGGTGATCAAAGCATTTGACTGCTAACTCATAAAGGTAAATGGTTCAAACCCACCACAAATTCCATAGGAGAAAGATGATGCAGCTCGCTCCAGTAAAATTAAAACTTAAGAAACAATAGGAAAAATCAAGAATGTGCCTGGAATATTGTAATGAACTTTTAACTTTTCTTGCTTCTTTCTAAATCTATGGATGAATAATAGCTCCTGAGCTGTAAATGTGGAAGTTGTTAAGGCCAGGGCTTGAGGTAGGTGGTTGCAGGGCTTGGGGGCAGCCCCTGAGCCCAGGACCCACCTACCTCAGGCCCCAGCCTTAAAATAGGGCCACTTCCAAGACTAAAGCAGCCCCTGAGCCCCACGCCTACTTACCTCTGGCCCCAGCCTTAAAATAGAGTTGGCCCCAAGCTGGGGTCTAAGGTAGGAAGGTGCAGAGCTCAGGGGGTGTTTTATCTCAGGGGAAGCTCTATTTTAAGGCCAAGGCCTGATGTAGATGGGTGCAGAGGGGTTAGGAACAACTAAGGGAGACAAACTTGTCTGTCAGTTTGTCATCCTGTGATGGCTTACATGTTGCTGTGAGTCTGGAAGCTATGCCACCATGTTGCAAAATGCCGTCAGAGTTACCTATGATTAACAGGTTTCAGCAGAGCTTCCAGACTAAGACAGACTTGGAAGAAGGAAGAAGCCATCCACTTCTCAAACAATAAGCCAGTGAAAACCTTATGAATAGCAGTGATACGCTGTCTGATATGTTACAGGAAAACTTTATGAACAGCCCTGAAACATTGTCCAATATGGTGCCAGAAGATGACCAATCAGGTTGGAAGGCATTCAAAACTTGATTGGGGAAGAGTTCACTCCTCAGAGTAGAGACACTCTTAATGATATGGATACAGTAAACTTTCAGGACCTCCATTCACTGATGTGGCATGACTCAAAATGAATAGAAACAGATCTAATTATCCATTAATAATTGGAACATGGAATATATGGAGTATAAATCTAGGAAAACTATAAGTTGTCAAAAATGAAATGGAACACATAAAGATGAATATCCTACATATTAGTGAGCTGAGATGGAACTGGTTTTGACCATTTTGAAGCAGAAAACCATATGATCTAGTATGCCAGGAATGAAATTGAAGAGGAATGGTGTGGCATTCATTGTTACAAAGACTGTTTCAAGATCTGTCCTGAAGTACAATGCTGTCAGTGATAGGATAATATCCATACCCATACAAGGAAGGCCAGTTAATACTGTTATTGTTATTGTTGTTGTTGTTATGTGTCATCAAGTCAGACCTGACTCATAGAGACCCTTCCTTGTGTTTCTGAGGCAGTATCACTACAGAAGTAGATTGCCCAACCTTCCTTCCGAGGAGTGGCTGGTGGGTTTGAACTGCCAGCCTTATGGTTAGCAGTCAAGTGCCTTAGGCACTACACTACCAGTTAGTACAGTGATTATTCAAATCAATGCACTAACCACCAAAGCCAAAGATG
>NW_006922150.1:1490346-1493991 GCF_000298275.1 Orycteropus afer afer | reverse complement strand
TGATGGAAAATTTCAATATCTTTGGCCAAAACAAGGCCAGGAGCTGATTATGGAACAGACCATCAACTGCTCATATGAATGTTCAAGTTGAAGTTGAAGACAATGAAAACAAGTCCACGAGAGCCAAAACATGACCTTGATAGTATCCTTCCTGAATTTAGAGACCATTCAAAGAATAGATTTGATGCATTGAACACCAATGACCAAAAACAAGAGACATTCTGGGATGACATCAAGAACATCATTCATGAAGAAAGCAAGAGGTCATTAAAAAGACAAGAAAGGAATAAAAGACCAAAATGGATATCAGGAGAGACTCTGAAACTTGTCTTTGAGAGGAGAGTAGCTAAAGCAAATGAAAGAAATAACAAGATCAAAGAGCTGAATGGAAGATTTCAAAGAGCAGCTTGAGAAGACAAAGCCAATTCCTGTAATTATATGTATAAAAATCCTACAGTTAGAAAAGCAAAAGGGAAGAACATTCTTGACAATGTTCAAGTTGAAAAAACTGAGGAAAAAAATTAAGCCTCCAGTTGCAATACTGAAAGATTCAATGGGCAAATATTGAATGATGCACAAAGCATCAAAAGAAGATAGAAGGAATACACAGAATCACTGTACCAAAAAGACCTGGTCAATCTTCATCCATTTCAGGAGGTGGTATATGATCAAGAACCAATGGTATTGAAGGAAGAAGTTGAAGCTGCACTGAAAGAAGTGGCTGGCAAAGAACAAGCTTTCAGGAATTGACGGAATACACATTGGGATGTTTCAACAAACGGATGTCCCACTGGAGGCACTCACACAGTTATGCCAAAAGATTTGGAAGATAGCTACCTGGCCAATTGACTAGAAGAGATCCAGTCATAGAAAGGTGGTCCCACAGAATGTGGAAATTATGGAACAATATCATTATTATCACATGCAAGCAAAATCTTACTGAAGATAATTCAAAAACAGTTACAGCAGTATATTGGCAGAGAACTTCCAGGAATGCAAGCTGGATTTAGAAGAGGATGTGGAATGAGGGATATCATTGCTGATGTCAGATGGATCTTGGCTCAAAGCAAAGAGTACCAGAAAGATGTTTACCTGTGTATTATTGACTATGCAAAAGCACTTGATTGTGTGGATCATAACAAATTGTGAATAACATTGAGAAGAATGGGAATTCCAGAACACTTTATTGTACTCATGAGGAATCTGTGCATATATCAGGAGGCTGTCATTTAAGGAGAACAAGGGGATACTGTATGGTTTAAAATCAAGAGGGGAGTGTGTCAGGGTTGTAAACTTTCACCATGTATATTCAACTAGTATAATGAGTGAACAATCTGATAAACTGGATTATATGAAGAAGAACATGGCATCAGGGTTGGAGGAAGACTCATCAATAACCTGTGATATACAGATAACACAACCTTGCTTGCTTAAAGTGAATATGATTGAAGCACTTACTGATGAAAATTAAAGACTAGAGTCTGGAGTATACATTACACCTCAATATAAAGAAAACAAAAATCTTCACAACTGGTCCAATAAATGGGAGCTCTGGTGGCATAGTGCTTAAGGCATTGGACTGCTAACCAGAAGTCTGCCAGTTCAAACTCACCAGCCATTCTACAGAAGGAAGATTTGGCAATCTATTTCCATATAGATACCGCCTCTGAAATCCAAGGAGGGGTCACTGTGAGTCAAACTGACTCCATAGCAGTGAATTTGTTTTTGTTTTTGGTCTAATAAACAGCTTCACAATAAAGAGAGAAAAGATTGAAGTTGTCAAAGATTTCATATTACTTGGTTCTACAATCAACACCAATGGAAGCAGCAGTCAAGACATCAGATGACATATTGCATTGGGCAAATTTGCTGCAAAAGATCTCTTTTAAGTGCTGAAAAGCAAAGATTTCTCCTTGAAGACTAAGCTGCTGTGCCTTACTCAAGCTATTGTATTTTCAGTCACATCTTATGCATGTGAGAGCTGGACAATGAATGAGGAAGATAGAAAATTTGATGCTTTTGAGTTGTGATGTTGGAGAAGAATGCTAAGAGTACCATGGTTTACTAGAAGCATTAACAAAACTGTACTGGAAGAAATACAGCTGGAATGCTCCTTGGAAGCAAGAATGGCCAGACTTCATCTCACCTACTTTGATCATGTTGTCAGAAGGAACCATTCCCTGAAGTAGAATATCATGCTTAGTAAAGTGGAGGGTCAACGAAGAAGGGGAAGACCTTCAATGAGATGGATTGACACAGAGGCTGCAATGATGGGCTCAGGTATAGCAAGGATTGTGAGGCTGGCACAGAACCAGGCAGTGTTTTGTTCTGCTATGCATAAAGTCACTGTGAATTGAAGATGACTCAAAGGCAGCTAACAACAACAAGCTCCAGCAAACATGTACAGACTTACAAAACCTATGGAGCAGTTCTGCTCTGTCCTACATGGTAACCATGAGTCAGAATCAACTTGGTGGTAATAGTTTTTTTATTTATTTCTCAAAATAAAAAATTATTATCATTATTAGAAACCTCAGAATATTAGTGTAAGAATTAAAGAGATAATTTTTATAAAGCCATTAGTATAGTGTTTGACATGTTAGTGGCCATCAATAAATGTTAGTTGTCTAACCTTCATTTTACATGGTATATTAGAAGTTAAAGCACTGTGTCAGAATTTTTTTTTTTTTTTTTTTAAGGTAGAATGCCTGAGTTCTTGTTCTGTTCAAACATTGCTTGGAATATGTCAAATTTTACAATATGTAAAATACAAGTACTAGTACTGTAGGCACCTTCTATACTGCAGGGACCATAGTTGTTGTTGTCATTGAGTCGATTCTGACACATGGTGATTCATGAGCAGAACTCCCCTATGGGGTCTCCAAGCTGTGACTTTTCAGAAACAGATTGCTAGGCCTATTTTCTGAGTTGCCTCTGGGTGGGTTCAAACTGCCAACCTTTTGGTGAGTAGTCAAGCACTTAACTATTTGTGCAACCTAGGGAATCTCAGGAATCATTATGGGGATTAAATTCAAAACATAGTATGTAAGTGTTTGACAGTATAAAGAGCTACAGTGATGTGCAAAGATACAACAAAGAAGTATATTACTTTATACTTTTCATTTTATAATATTTGTTAGATAAATTTTGTCAGATACAACACAAGTTAATCTTCATTTACTCTGTCCAAAAACTCCAGAAGCACTTCCACAATTACATAATTGCAATAGATAATCCAATTTTGTAGCCAGGACAAAAATTTCAAATGAATAATGAAAATAAAAGAAATAATTGGTTTCAAATGTATTCAGATTTCTTTTAATTTCTTAGAAATAAAGAATGAAGGATATGTCTTCCAAACAGATTACCAAGCTATGATTGCATTAGGTAATCAGCTTATAATTCAGCAGCACCAGTGGTAATTTGACATGTTAACTGCCTTATCTCTTTCATGTATCCAAGCAGATATGGTACCAGCATAGTTGATTGTAGTACTGCATAGGCAAAATGCAGTCTCAGAGGCTTTCCCATGATGCATTATAGTTAGTCACTACCAATCAACTGTAGTCTACACAGAAATTTTAATTTTATTCTCTAGATCATGACTAGAGTCATTGGAGGTCTTGATAGAATATTAAATAAGAC
>NW_006922150.1:1464363-1466821 GCF_000298275.1 Orycteropus afer afer | reverse complement strand
AAAAAAAAAAAAAAGAGAGAGAGAGAGAGGGAGAGAGAACTACACTCCTAGCAAGCTAAGAAGAGGATTTAATTTTCTAAACAGCCTAAAGAATATCTATGAAAAACTACCAAAAAAAAAAAGAAAAAAGAAAAAAATCCGCTATAATTAAACATGAATGGTGGGTCAGTTCTGACTCATAGCAAACCCTCCTTGGGTGTCCAATATGGTATCTCTATGGCAGTAGATTGCCCAATCTTCCTTCTGAGGAGTGGCTGGTGGGTTTAAACCTCTAGTCTTCTGGTTAGCAGTCAAATGCCTTTGGCACTACATAACTAGAGCTCCTAAAAGTAATCCCTTAAAATTAGGGAAACAATAATGAAGCCCGCATTACCATCTAAACTCCATATTCTACGAGATACCCAAGACATACCAAATAAGACAAGAATAAACAACAAAGGTATAAAAAAGATAAAAGAAGGAAAGCAGCCATCTTTATGAACAGATAATACTATATATGTGTAAACATCACAGAAGATGCTACAAATGAATAGCTAAACTTATGTAGACAAAAGTAATATACAAAACTCAATTGCATTTCTATACATTGACAAACATTTAGAAAATGAAATTTAAAAGATATAATTTTAAAATCTTTATTAGTTGTTGTTGCTCTTGAAAATGTCGTTGTTATTGTTGGGTGCTGTCAAGTCATTTCTGACTCATAGCAACCCTATGCAAAGCAGAAAGAAACACTGCCCAATTCTGTGTCAGCTCCATGATCCTTGCTATTCTTGAGTCCATCAGAGCAGCCACCATGTCAATCCATCTCATTGAAGGCCTTCCCCTCTTTCATTCACCCTCCACCTTACCAAGCATGACATCCTTCTCCAGGGAATCGTCCCTTCTGACAGCATGACCAAAATATGTGAGACGAAGTCTGGCCATTCTCACTTTCAAGGAGCATTTCCGGTGCACTTCCTCCAGGACAGATCTGTTAGTTCTTTGAGCAGTCCATGGTATTTTCAGCATTCTTCACCAGCACTATAACTCAAAAGCATCAACTCTTCTTCGGTCTTCCTTATTCATTGTCCAGATCTCACACTCATATGAGGCGATTGAAAATATTATGGCTTGTGTCAGGCACACCTTCGTCCTCAAAGAGACATATTTGGTCTTCAGCACTTGAAAGAGGTCCTTTGCAGCCCACTTGCCCAGTGCTGTAAGTCGTCTAATATCCTGACTGCTGCTTCCATTGGTATAAATTGTAGAACCAAGGAATATGTAGTCTTTCACAACCTCAAATTTTTCTCCATTTAGTGCTGCTTATAGGCCCAGTTATGAAGATATTTGTTTTCTGTATATTGAGATATAATCCGTACTGCAGACTGTATTCTTAAATCTTCATCAATAAGTGCCTCAAGACAACCTCACTTTCAGCAATCACAGTTGTATCATTAGCATATCTCAGGTTGTTAATGATTCTTCCTCCAATTCTGATGCCACATTTTTCTTCATATAGTCCAGCTTCTCAGATTATTTGCTTGGCATACAAATTGAATAAGTGTGGTGAAAGGATACGGCCCTGACACACTCCCTTCTTGATCTTAAACCATGCAGTGTCTCCTTGTTCTGTTCCAATTCCTCCTGGTGAATTACAGGTTCCTTGTGAGTACAATCAAGTGTTTGGGAATTCCCATTCTTCTTAACGTTATCCATAATTTCTCATGATCCACACAATCAAATGCCTTTGCATAGTCAGTAAAACACAAGTAAACATCTTTCTGGTACTTTTGCCTGGAGTCAAGATCCATCTGACAGCAGCTATGATACCCCTCGTTCCACGTCCTCTTCTGAATCAAGCTTGCACCTCTAGAAGTTCTCTGTCAATATACTGCTGCAACCATTTTTGAATTATCTTCAGTAAGATCTTACTTTCATGTAGTATTAATGATATTTTTTGATAATTTTCACATTCTGTGGGATCACTTTTCTTTGCAGTGCATACAAATATGGATCTCTTCCAGTCATTTGGCCAATAGCTGTCTTCCAAATCTCTTGGCATAACGATTGAGTGCCTCCAGTGGGGCATCCACTTGAATCATCTCAATGGGTATTCCGTCAATTCCTGGAGCCTTGTTCTTCGCTAATTCTTTCAGTGAACCTTCATCTACCTCCTTCAGTACCATTGGTTCTTGAACATATGCCACCTCCTGAAATGGATGAAGATCAACCAGGTCTTTTTGCTACAGTTACTCTGTGAATTCCTTCCATCTTCTTTTGATGCTTCATGCATTATTCAATATTTTGCCCATAGAATCTTTCAATATTGCAACTCGAGACTTAAATATTTTTCTCTTTTTCTTTCAGCTTGAGAAATGCTGAGTATGTTCTTCCCTTTTGGTTTTCTAACTCCAAGTCTTTGCACATTTCATTATAGTAATTGGCTTTGTCTGCTTGAGCTGCTCTTTGAAATCTT
>NW_006922150.1:1461915-1464098 GCF_000298275.1 Orycteropus afer afer | reverse complement strand
TAAAGATAATGAACTTTTCCATCTCCTCTTGCCACAGATGTAGTCAATAAGATTCCCCTGTGTTCCATCTGGCGAAGTCCACATGTACAGCCTCCTTTTGTGTTGTTGAAAAAAGGTATTTGCAATGAATGAGTCATTGGTCTTGCAGAATTCTACTATGCGTTTTCCAGCATTATTTCTGTCACCAATACCAAATTTTCCAACTACTGGTGATTCTTCTTTGTTTCCCACTTTTGCATTCAGGTCACTAGTGATAAGCAACACATTTTGATTGCATGTTCAGTCAATTTCAGACTGCAGAAGTTGATAAAAATCTTCAATCTCTTCATTTTTGGCTTTGGTGGTTGGTGCATAAGTTTGAATAATAGTTGTATTAACTGGTCTTCCTTGTAAGTGTATGAATATTATCCTATCACTGACAACATTGTACTTCAGGACAGATCTTGAAACATCCTTTATGATGATGAATACCATGCCATTCCTGTTCAAAATGTCATTCCCTGCATAGTAGATCATATGGTTGTCTGATTCAAAATGGGCAAAACCAGTCTATTTCAGCTTACAAATGCCTAGCATATCAATCTTTGTATGTTTACAGAAAAATAGACCAATTCAACAATTTTCACATGTACAATTCAATGACGTTGATTATATTCTTTGAGTTGTGAAGCCTTTCTTACCTTTCTTTTCTGAGTTTTTTCTCCCTTATTGACATATACACAGTGCCAACTAAGGTTATTATCTAATCTTTCAAGTTGGTGTTGTGAAGTTTTTCCCATACATTGTTGTTGTTGTTAGGTGCCATCGAGTTGTCTCTGACTCATAGCAACCCCAAGCACAGCAGAATAAAATATTGCCCAGTCCTGTACCAGTTCAACCATTCCTGCTATACTTGAACCCATCACTGCTGTCACTGTGTCAATCCATCCCTTTGATGTCACTGTGTCCTTCCCCTCTTTCATTGACCCTCCACCTTACCAAGCATGACATCCTTCTCCAGGGAATGGTCCCTTCTGATAATATGAGCAAAGCATGTGAGACAAAGTCTGGCCATTCTCACTTCTAAGGAGCATTCCAGCTGCACTTCCTCCATACATAGCAGTCCATGGTACTTTCAGCATTCTTCGCAAGCAGCACAACTCAAAAGTGTCAAATCTTCAGTGTTCCTTATTCATTGTCCAGCTCTCACATGCATATGAGGCAATTGAAAATATGATGGCTTGTGGCAGGTGCACCTTAGTCCTCAAAGAGACTTCTTTACTCCTCAGCACTTGAAAGAGGTGCTTTGCTGCCCACTTACCCAGTGCTGTACATCATCTGGTGTCCTGACTGCTGCTTCCTTTGGCATTGATTGTAGAACCAAGCAATGTGAAGTCTTTGACAATCTCAGTATTTTCTCCATTTATTGTGATATGATCCCATATAGTATTTCTTAAAAGGAAATAATACTCAAGGCATGTATTCTTTACTAGCTAAGCTAAATGATTCTTTCATTTTAAGAATTAAAAGGATATTTTTGGTTCAAGATTTAAAAATTATCTCAGGACAGTAGTTTTAGGGATTCATCTAGCCTACATGGATGCAGAAAATTTAGATTCCATGAGAATTCCAAATTCTGTTCTTCAGTTTTTCACTTTTACTCAGGATACTTCTATAGAATCTTTGCTCAAAATGTGTAGTAATTGTAGTTCAGCACCATCCAGTTCTTCGGGTTTCATGGCAAAGAAGGTGGTTATTTATGGAGGTAAGGCATCAGCTACACTTCCCATTTTCTCCTTCTATTCCTGACTCTCCATCTTCCTTGAATGTTTCCAGTGAATAGAGACAACTATTGTGCTGTGTATGGCCACCTGCAAGTTTTTAAGACCCAGTCACTACTCAACAAACTAGGAGGTAGAACAGAAACACTAAACATGTTATTAGACCAATTATCTTGGAAGCCCCATGAAAATAAAACCCTAAACCTCCAAACAAAGAAACCAAATACCATGAGGTGTTTGGTTGTGCATATCTACCTCAACACCTGCTCTTTTTTTTTTCCTCATTGTTGAACTATATCTATTGTACAATTGTTTGTCGATTCAAATTTTTAAAGCTATACAACTTTTTGACATCATTTATAATAACCAGCTGTGCAATCCTACTCTTAATTAATGTGATTTTTCCATTATGATAAATAGAAA
>NW_006922150.1:1460243-1461655 GCF_000298275.1 Orycteropus afer afer | reverse complement strand
TAACCAAAAGGTTAGTAGTTCAAACTCACCAGCCACTCCACAGAAGGAAGATGAGGCAATCTACTTCCATAAAGATTTACTGCCTCAGAAATCTAAAGAGGGTCACTGTGAGTTGAAATTGACTTGATGGCAGTGAATTTGGTTTTATTTTGGTATCCTTGGGATTATTGGGAGCTCTGGTCGTGTAGTGCCTAAAGCACCTTGACTGCTAACCAGAAGGCTGATGGTTCAAACACATCAGCCACTCCTCAGAAGGAAGATTGGGCAATCTAATTCCATAGTGATACCACCTTGGAAACCCAAGGAGGGGTCGTTATGAGTCAGATCTGACTTGACAGCAGTGAGTTTTGTTTTGGTTTTTGAGATAGTTATTTAGGGAGAAATATCTGAATACCAATGTGTAAAAAGTTTTACCTCAAATGATTTTGTTTTTAAAAAGGGAACAAATAAATTATAATTGGTGTCATCACAAAAAAACTGATGATTAATTGTTATAAAAGTCTTACATTATCAGTCTTACTTTCTTTCAAACAAGAAATTGCAGCAAGCCCCAAGAGATAAAGTACAAAGTGTGACCCAGGAGGAGGTATGGTACAATCCAAAAGAATTGCTTTATTTTCTAAAATACAAACAGAAACTTGGAGAATATGTATAGGGTGGCTATTAATGGTGTGGGGTAATAGTTCAAAGAACATAAAATTAAATTAGTCTGAGTTTGTTGGTATGGGCCCACTAAACACAGATTTTTTTTTTTTTTTTTTTTTCAATTTTTCAGCTTGAGAAATTAGTATGTAGTAATTCATTTGTTTTATTCACTGAAGCATGGATTAAATGGTGGCCTCCTTTAAATCAACTTGAAATGCCAGACCAGCTTAGGCCTACTGCAGAAGAAAGCATGCAAAACCTTAGGGAAATTAGCATGTTAGAGTAGATTTATCAAATTGGACCACAGACCCACCCATTGAGTGCTCAGTAGACACACCTTTTACCATAAAGGTGAGGAACAAATTGTGAAGGGAGCCCTAGCATCCTTGAAGACTGTTGAGTTGCTATTTTGTGTAAGTCAGATTTGACAGTGGGAATGGCTCTAACTGAATTAAGACACCTAACTGTCATGGGGCTAATTGGACATCATGGAGTTAGGGACCAAATGACAGGATTCAATTAATAGTGACAAAGTGGGAATGGTTATAGTAATTGACAGAATTATGGTAGTAATAGCCAAGTGGAGGCCAGTAGAATTCCTCAAACCTAGGGAAATAGTAAACCAAAAGCAATATCTTATTTCTGGAGGGATTACAGAGATTAGTGCTACCATCAAGGATTTGAAAGATGCAGCTGTGGTGATTCTCTCCACATCCTTATTTGGCTCACCTATTAGGCCTATGTAAAAAGAAAAAAAAAAAAAAAAA
>NW_006922150.1:1457947-1459720 GCF_000298275.1 Orycteropus afer afer | reverse complement strand
TCTCCAGCCCTATGTCAGTTTAGCCTTCAGTGAATTTGATTGTGTTTCTCTTCCAAAAGACATCACACTGGTCCATTACATTGATTATATTATGCTGATTGGATCTAGTAAGGAAAAAGTAGAAATAACTCTAGACTTATTAATAAGACATTTGTATACTAGAAGTTGGTAAATTTATCCAACAAAAGTTCCGCATCTTCCACCTCAGTAAAATTTCTAAGGGTCCAGTAGTGTGGGACTTGTCAAGATATTCCTTCTAAAGTGAAGGATAATTTATTAATCTTGCCCCTTCTACAACCTAAAAGCAAGCACAATGCTTAAAGGGCCTCATAGGATTTTGGAGGCAACATGTCTCTGTACTCTATTGATAAAGTCACTTGAAAAGCTGTTAGTTTTGAGTGATGCCCAGAACAAGAGAAGGCTCTGCAACAGGATCAGGCTGTAGTGCAAGTCGCTTTGCTACTTGGGCCTTATGACTTCACTAATTCAATGGTTCTTGAAGTGTTAATGATAGATAGAGATATTCTTTGGAATCTTTATCAGGATCTTGGAACAAAACTCTTCCCTACACTACAGATAATTTCTCTACTTTTCAGAAACAGAACTTTTCTCCTTTGGCTTCTTACTGGGCCTTAGTAGTTACTGGCCTCACTTAACTATGGGTCACCAAGTCACGAAGCAGCCAGAGTTACCCATCAAGAACTGGGTGTTGCATGAACCATAGAGTCATCAGGTTGATCATACACAACAGAACCTCATTATTATATGGAAGTGGTATACATGAGATTGGGTTCAAGCAGACCTCATGGTTCCCACCCTTGTCACATGATCTACCTTCTCTCAGTGTACCTACCTATGTCCTGCCTCATGTAGAGTTACTTACAATCATTTGACTGAGGGATAGAAAACTCATGGTTGATTTACAGATGGTTCTGTGTGATATGCAGGCACCATTAGGAAGCGGACAGTAGCAGCGATACTTTCCCTTTCTGGGAGTTCCCTGCAGGTCAATGGTGAAGGAAAAGCCCCCCAGTGGCAGAACTTTAAGCAGTGCACCTGGTTGTTTATTTTTGTTGGACAGAGACATGACCAGATGTAAGACTGCAGTATTCATTGGCTGTTGTTAATGGCTTGGCTGTATAGTCAGGGACTTAGAAGGAATATGACTGTAAAATGGGTGATAAGGAAGTAAAGGGAATAGGCACATGAATAGACCTCTCTGAATGGGCCAAAGAAGTGAAAATATTTGTGTCTCATGTAAATGTTTTTTCCAGCCACTCCTGTCATTGAGCAATGGGTTCATAAACAAAGTGGCCACAGTGGCAGGGATGGAGATTAGGCATGGGATCACATAGCAAATGAAACATGGCAATGGGCCCATGCTCATTGAATATACTGCTTTTACAATGTTCCCCATCATCCTGAAGCAGCTATCTTCATAGAACAATAGAATGGCTTCTAAAGATGTAATTATAGCACCAGTCCGGTGATAGTACCTTACAGAGATGGAACAATGTTCTCCATGAGGTTGTATATTTTCTCAACCAGTGTCTAATATATTTCTCCCTATCCAACATTCATGAGTACAGGTATCAATGGAATGAATGGAATGAAAATGGAAGTGGCACAACTCACCATTACCCCTGTTGTTGTTGTTGTATGCTGTCGAGTTGGCCCCGACTCATAGTGACCCCTCCTTGGGTTTCCGAGGCAATATCACTACGGAAGTAGGATTGCCCAACCTTCCTTCCGAGGAGTGGCTGGTGGGTTTGA
>NW_006922150.1:1456020-1457847 GCF_000298275.1 Orycteropus afer afer | reverse complement strand
CCAGCCTTCTGGTTAGCAGTCAAGTGCCTTAGGCACTATGCTACCAGAGCTCCTACCATTACCTCTAGTGACAGAAAAAAAAAAAAAAAAAAAAAAAAAAACTCACTGAAACCCTTCCTTGGGTTTCTGAGGCAATATCTCTACAGAAGTAGATTGCTCGGACTTCCTTTTGCTTCTTGTGCCCATGACCCTATGCTCTGTGGATCTAGAGGTCTTAATTCCAAGGGGAGGAATGTTTGCACCAGGAGACACAACACTGAATCCATTGAACTAATAGAATATTTTCTGGACATATTGGACTCTTTAAGACCTCAGATCAATAGGAATAGAAGTGTGATATTGTGTTGGCTAGTTGATTGATCTTGATTGTCAAAGGAAAATCAGATTGATATTTTACAGTGAAGGTAAAGAAGAGCATCTCTGGAATACAGGAGATTCCTTAATATGTCTCTTAGTACTACCATGCCCTGTGATTAAAGTCAGTAGAAATTCCAGCGATCAAATTTCACAAGACTATCACCAGCCCAGAATCTTCAGCAATGAAGGTGTGGGTCATCCCACTAGGCAAAGAACAACAACCAGCTGAGGTGCTTACTGAAGGCAAAGGGAATATGGAATGGGTGGTGGAAGAGGGTAGATCTAAATATGAGCTAAAATCAAATGACCAGTTTTGGAAATGAGGACTGTAACAGTTTTCAGTATTTCTTCTTTGTTTTATTATACATGCATATATGTGTATGTATACCTTTTTTCCTTGTTTTATTCCATTACTTATTATGAAATAGAAGATGTACTCATTAGAGCATTTTCAGTTATAAGCATCTTAATTGTATCAGGTTAGGTGCCAGTATGACTTTATAATTTTTCTTTATTTAGGGATTATGTATAGTTTAGAAGAGGTATACAGGTACCAAATTGACAAGGGATGGTCTATGATAGATAAATTTATATGTCAGCTTGGCTAGGCCATGACAATCAGTGGTTTGGCAGATACTATGTAACCATCCTCCTTGATTGGCCTTGATGTGAGCTGCCAATTATTTGAAAAGGGAGTTTCCTTGGACATATGACTTGCATCGGACATATGTGGATGTCGAGCAAAGCTTGCTTTCTCAAGATCTTGCATTCAACTTGGGATCCTCTAGCCTTGGGTTCTTGGGACCTAAGCCAGCAGCCTTCTGTGTGACCTGCAGATTTTGGGAGTCACGAGTTTCCACAACATTGTGAGCCAGGAGAATACTGTGTGAACAGCATATTTTGGGTTCGTCAGCCCCTGAAACCACATGACTCAGGAGAAGCTTCTACTCTGACGTCTGACTCACAAATTTAGGATTTGCCTATCTCCAAAATCTCTCTCTCCCTCTTTTCTCTCTCTCTTTTTTTTTTTTCTCTCTCTCTATAAAAACAAGCTCCATTGATTTTGCTCCTCCAGGGAAGCCAGCTTAAGAATCACATGACAGATTTTACAGACAGTGCTGTAATTTTTATTAAAATATGCAAGAGAATATTTAAATTGACGAAGATATATATTATGCTCAAATAATTAAAGACTTAATATCCTAACTATATAAATTCTTATTAATTTCTATTCCAAAAGAAATGTCAATATAATTTTGAATATGTGAGCCACTGGGAGGATTGACAAGATTATTCCACAATTCGTATGTAAGAGAAGGATGTAGGAACAGTCAAGATATCTCTGAAGGATCAGAACCAGATGGGACAATTTTCTTTATGTGATGCTAATTATTATTGTAAGTTATGGTGATTAACTTTTTTCTTGGTGTAGGAGTAGAAAAATAAATCGATGGAACCAAAAGGAAGCTT
>NW_006922150.1:1453876-1454395 GCF_000298275.1 Orycteropus afer afer | reverse complement strand
AGTAAGATCTTACTTGCGTGCAATATTAATGATATTGTTCTATAATTTCCACAATCTGTGGGATCACATTTCTTTGGAATGGGTACAAATATGGAGCTCTTCCAGTCAGTTGGCCAGGTAGCTGTCTTCCAAATCTCTTGTCATAACCGAGTGAGTGCCTCCAATGGAGCATCCATTTGTTGAAATATCTCAATGGATATTGTGTCAAATCCTGGAGCTTTTTTTCACCAATTCTATCATTGCAGCTTTGACTTCCTCCTTCAGTACCATTGATTCTAGATCATATGCCACTTCCTGAAATGGATGAAGATCAACCAGTACTTTTTGGTACAGTGATTCTGTGTATTCCCACCATCTTCTCTTGATGTTTCCTGCATCATTCAATATTTTGTCTATGGAATCTCTCAGTATTGCAACTCAAGGTTTAATTTTTTTCTTCAATTCTTTCAGCTTGAGAAATGCTGAGTGTGTTCTTCCCTTTTGGTTTTCAAACTCCAGGTCTTTGCACATTTCATTATA
>NW_006922150.1:1450518-1451646 GCF_000298275.1 Orycteropus afer afer | reverse complement strand
CAGTCTTTATGAGTTTCATTTCATTTTTGACAACTTCCAATTTTCTTAGATTTATATTTCGTACATTCCATGTTCCAATGATTAATGGATGTCTGCAGTTGTTTCTCTTCAATTTGAGTGGTGCCACATCAGCAAATGGAGGTCTCGAAAGCTTTACCTTATCCATAGGAGTAAGGCTGGGTTTCCTCAGATGATACAGCTCTTTCCCAGTCCTATTTTGAGAGCCTTCTAACCTAACTGGACTATTCATAGAGTTGTGTGGTAATATATCAAAGAGTGTTTCTTTGCTATTCATAAGGCTTTCCCTGGTCAAATATTTGAGAAGTGGATGGCTTCTTCCTTCCTCCTAGTCTGTCTCAGTTTGTAAGCTGGGCTGATACTTGTGCACCATGTACATCCTGCTGGGTTTGAAACACCAGTGACTCAGCCTCAAAACTCACATCAATACATCACCAAGGAAGGACAAACTGAGAGACAAGATTGTCTCCCTGATAGAAACCTCTCCCACCACCCTTACCTGGGTCCCTACGGCTGACTCCTCCTCTGTTTGGATTCCTAGGCCTTTTAATCCCCTTTCTCCCGCTCTCCTGCCCTGCTGCTTTGTTCCTGCCTGACTTCTCTCTCCTTACCTGGATCCCTGTGGCTCACTGCATATTTATATAAAAAGCAATATATGTATATGTACATGTATTTCCTTATTAATTCACAATCTATGTTTTGCCTTATAATTCTCATTATTCTTGAATTAATTTCATGTTGATATTTTCTCATGATAATAAATTCTGTATTTTAAAAGTCATATCTACTATGATGGGAATGACAGTTTGAAGAGGAATGGCATGGCATTCATCATCACAAAGGATGTTTCAAGATCTGTCCTGAAGTAAAATGTGGTCAGTGATAGGATAATATCCAAACCTTACAAGGAAAACCCATTAATACAACTATTATTCAAATTTATGTCTCAAACACCAAAGCCAAAGATGAGGAAACTGAAGAATTTTATCAACTTCTGCAGTCTGAAATTGACTGAACGTGCAATCAGGATGTGTTAATTATCACTTGTGACAGGAATGCAAAAGTTGGAAACAAAGAAGAATCACCGGTAGTTGGAAAATTTGGCCTTGG
>NW_006922150.1:1446035-1448588 GCF_000298275.1 Orycteropus afer afer | reverse complement strand
TCTCCTTGAGGACTAAGGTGCGCCTGACACAAGCCATGATATTTCCAGTCGCCTCATATGCATGTGAAAGCTGAACAATGAATAAGGAAAACTGAGGAAGATTTGATGCTTTTGAGTTGTGGTGCTGGTGAAGAATGCTGAAAGTACCATGGACTGCTAAAAGAACTAACAGATCTGTCTTGGAGGAGGTGAACCTGAAATTCTCCTTGGAAGCGAGAATGGCCAGACTTCATCTCACCTATTCTGGTCATGTTGTCAGAAGGGACCATACCTTGGAGAAGGATGTCATGCTTGGTAGGTTGGAGGGTCGATGAAAGAGGGGGAGGCATTCAACGATATGGATTGACACAGTGACTGCAATGATGGACTCAAGTATAGCAGGGATCATGGAGCTGGCACGGGATCGGGCAGTGTTACGTTCTGCTGTGCATGGGGTTGCTATGAGTTGGAAGCAACTCGACGGCACCTAACAACAACAACATCTAGTATTTTTTTAATGTTTTACTTTATTCTTCATAATCAGTGTTTCCTTAACAACATCTTATGGCATGATAATAAATACACTTTCTAAAATAGGCCCTTAAGTTATATATATATACACATATATTTGTATGTGTGCATATATATATATATATATATATATATATATAATTTAGAAGTCTACTTTTCTTGCCCTAATAAGATGTTCTTAATGACACATCAATTATGAAGCATAAAACACTGAAATATTGCTAGATATGACTGCTTTAAAACAAAAAAATTATTACCATGAAAAGGCATCAGCATTAAATTAATGCAAATAAAATGAGAATAAGAAAGCAAAGCATGGATTATGAATTAATAAGGAAAAGTCTTTTTTAAATGGGCAAAGGAAATAAGCAGGAATACCAAGCAAAAATTCTGAGCACTTGAAACTCCCAACCATAACTGGTGCTCATATAATGAATAATACATAAAGAAAATGTTTTCAAAATTCAACCAATTTAGAGAACAGTGAGTACTGTATCAGTTACTATTCACAGTGTTCAAACAATTTATTCCAATAAACCCATTCTTATTAAAATTCTCAATTCTTCAACGTATACACTATGCAAAAGATTGTATTTTTATAAGAAACAAAAACAAAAAAACAAACTCTCGAAACAAGGAACATGGATAAAAACAATGGATGAGTAGATTCTGATATATTCAAACAAGGGAATATTATCCAGGAATGAAAATGTATAAACTCTAGCCACATGTATTGACATGGATACATCTCAAATTATAATATGATTTTGAAGTATCATATCACAAATAAGTATTGCATAGTTTAATTAATTTGTATTTCAAAAGCAGAAAATAATGCATTGCTTAGAGATACAGCAATTAGATTTTAAGAGAAGGAATTAAGCAAAAAATATGATTAACAAAAATGTATATTAGTGATATTGGGAGACAATATATATATATATATGGATCTCCATTTTTTCTGTATGTCTTTTGAACATAGGCATTGATAACTTTTGTTCAAGACTAGCTCTTCAAGAATGTATGTATAGCAAAGAGTTTTTTAAAAAATACAGATCATATATAGATTTGCTTGCTATCAAGGGTGATAAAGATAACATGTTCCTCTGGGGCAAAGTTTCCCAGCAATTCCCTAGAGAGAATTTTTGGACACATAGTTTACTAAGCTCAGACTCCCTCCACCATGAGCCAAACCCATTGCAGGAGCAACTTCCTCCCAGCATCCATATCACCTCCATGGAACTTAGGGAGGAAAAGGAGCTATATGAATCTAAAGCTTATATTGCCTGATCTCTCGTAAGTAATAAAATCCTATCTCTCTGACCAAGTGTTCATGTGTCTTCTCTCAGAATTCACAAAACTGTGGCAAACTAACTTTTAGCTTGCAAGGAAGATAACATTTCACACTCTTCATCACAGTTTTTTTGAAAAAAGTAACCTCTTTTTCTATTTTCTTCTAATATTCTGTTATAGAATCCTGATCAAGAGGGAGGTATTAAACAAAATTTCAAATTCTCAGTGGAATGTAAACCTTTATAGCCACTGAGGTTGGATGAACACTCAAAACTGTTACCCTGAGATAATCTTGAAACCCTAGAGTTCCAACTAAAACTTTTCTGGAAGTCTTTAAACCAAAAATTTGTCCTATTTAGTAAATTACATCTATTTTGACATTGTGTGCTCTCAAAGATTTATCTATGTGGAATCAAATTGACTACAGCATCTCCAAAGATTAAATGAAAACTTATGAGGCACTGACTTTACCTTAATGGTGGTGGAATGATTTGGAAAAGGATAGTGAGAACAATTACATAACTTGAAGAATGTAAAAACTGTCACTGAATTATAATGTATAATAGGTTGGAAATATAAGGGAGAGAAGAATGCAACTGAAAGAATCACATTTAGGGCTTCTGGTATTGTGTATTTTCACATTTTTCACATTTCCTCCTTAGTGGTAATAGACCTATGTAACATGTACACTCTTAAATAACACATAACATTCTAAAATAAACATTAATGAAAGGTTAAAATCACTTATAA
>NW_006922150.1:1443844-1445606 GCF_000298275.1 Orycteropus afer afer | reverse complement strand
TGAGTTGACTCAGACTCCACAGCAGTGGTTGCATTTCACATTTAATATATATATTACATGTTTACTTGTAAATGCTTACAAAAATATTTTGACATTGACACTATACTTCATACTTTCATATTTCTTTTAACTTGATTTTTTAACTTTCTCTTCATTTTCCATCTTTAAAGATATTGTTTTTCACATTATAGTTCCTAACAACAGTATATAATTATATTTCATGGATTTACTTTATTTCATGTTGTTGGACATGTAGGTTGCTTTCATCTTTGAAAGGAGTTCTGGTGGCACAGTGCCTAAAGCCTTTGACAGCTAACTAGAAGTTTGGCAGTTCAAAGCCATCAACTGTTTCGGAAGGAAGATGGGCAATACCTAATGGGGGTTGCTATGAGTTGGAATTGATTCAATGGCAGTGGGTTTTCATCTTTTGTAATTCATCCACTTAAGTCTATGCTAACTAAATCTTCTCCATGTGCAGTTGCAGGGCCTGATGCCAGTTCAGAGGTTGTATTAATCCTGAACATTAAACAAAGATCAGTAGTGATTATTACTGCAATAATATAGATCAGGCAAATTGGATATCAGTTAGTTTAAAATTAACTCCCATAACCACAGTCTCCATTGCAAGCACAATTTATTCAGGAAAGAATTCCTGATATATTCTTTTTTCCTGAGAAGATGATGACACACATAAGTCTTCATAGTTTTATCTATCCTTTCCTTTGGCACATGGACAATCGCTGAGCTCAATATAAGACAAGACAGATCATAGGGGAAAGATGGAATGCAATTGCAACTTTTTCAAGTAAGCAAGACCCTTTGGACTTTATCTTGATATGTAAGGGAAAGAAAAGTGAGAATTATTATTATTATTATTATTTATTTTTAATGGGATGATTGACCATCTTCTTGGAAAAGTGCTAAATACTACTTACTAGTATTATAGTACTATAGTACTATAAAAACAACTTTAAACTTGTTGGAATCTGGGAATGCTAACAAGATAGACTACTTTTGGACATTTTAATAAATATGCAGAGGTACAATAATGTCTTCTACTATCCAAAAAAAATGACTTTTTGGGCATTAAACATAGAACATAAAGGTAAAACAAAGAAATCTAGCCCTGAAATTCTTTCCACTGGTCATGTCTCTCATTTCATTCTAATTCAGTAAAGGTTAGTTAACAAAGTATCTACTTAGTACAGGTAAGTCATTTATTTTTTTTATTTACTAAAGCTTTTATTTCATTTTTAAATTTTATTTTAATTTTTGTGAAAATATGTACAGCAAATGATACACATTTCCAAACTATTCTACATTATAATTCAGTGACATTTTTTACATTCTTCAAGTTATGTAATTGTTCTCATTATCATTTTCCAAATTATTCCACCACCGTAAAGGTAAAGTCACTGCCCCTTAAGTTTTCATTTAATCTTTTGAGGTGTTATTGTCAATTTGATTCCACATAGATAAATCTTTGAGAGCACACAATGTCAAAATAGATGTAATTTACAAATTAAACCAAACTGTTTGGTTTAAAGCAGACATCCAGAAAATTTCTGGTGTGAACTGTAATGTTTCAAGATTATCTCCAGGTAACAGTTTTAGGTGTTCATGCAACCCCAGTGGCTATAGAAATTTAGATTCCACTGAGAATTTGAAATTTTGTTTCATACCTCCGTCTTGATTAGGGTTCTATAACAGAATATTAGAAGAAAATATTCAGTAATACCAGCAAGCCACAATCTAGTCTCCA
>NW_006922150.1:1440744-1441779 GCF_000298275.1 Orycteropus afer afer | reverse complement strand
GCCACTTGAATATCCTCCTTGGTGAAGTGTCTATTCCTGTCTTCTGCCCATCTTTTAATTGGATTGTTTGTCTTTTTGTTATTGAGGTGTTGGAGTTTTCCATAAATTCTAGAGATAAGTTCCTTGTCAGATATGTTATTATCAAATATTTTTCCCAATCTATAGGTTCTCTTTTGTGTCTTTTGGAGAAGTGTTTGGAAGCACATACAAATTTCATTTTTAGAAGGTCCCAATCATCTTGTTTCTCTTCTACTGTTCATGCATTTTGAGTTATGCTTGATAGTCTGTTTATGCCATATATTAGGGCCCTTAAATTTGCCCCTAGATTTTCCTTGAGGAACTTTACACTTTTAGGTTTCACATTTAAGTCTTTGATCCATCTGGAGTTTGTTTTTGTGTACAGTGTGAGGTACAAATATTGTTTCATTTTTCTGCAAATGGATCTCCAGTTTTCCCAGCACCATTTACTAAATGGCAGTAAGCCCCAGGGTTACAGGTGAGGAGAGACAACTCAGGGACACCCAAAGCAGCAAGCGGGAAGAGCAGGAGAAAGGGGATTAAAAGCCAGGAAGCCAGAGAGAAGAGCAGTCAACTGAAGGGATTAGGTGAGGAGAGGAAACTCAGGCCCTCCCGGAGTAGCAGGCCAGAAGAGCAGGAGATAGGGGATAAAAGCGAGGAACCCAGACAGAAGAGCAGTCAGCCCCAGGGTTAAAGGTGACGAGAGACAACTCTGGGATGCCCAAAGTAGCACGTGGGAAGAGCAGGAGAAAGGGGATTAAAAGACAGGAAGCCAGAGAGAAGAGCAGTCAGCCCCAGGGACAACTCAGGGATGCACAAAACATCAGGGCAGAAGAGCAGGAGAAAGGGGATTAAAAGACAGGAAGCCAGACAGAGGTACAGTCAGCCACAAGGACCCAGTTGGGGGTGATACGAGAGGTCACCAACAGCAAGACAAACTTGTCTGTTGGTTTGTCCTACTGTGGTGACATGTAGACTTGAGTTTTGAGGCTGAGCCTCTGGTGTTTAAAACCCAGC
>NW_006922150.1:1414220-1414926 GCF_000298275.1 Orycteropus afer afer | reverse complement strand
GCCCCTTGTCAACTCTACTATACACCTGGGAATTCTGATCATTCACATAAACTTATAGGACCATTGTCTGCCAACCCTATATATGTTCTTAGATATTTCATAGACATACCTAATCGTTTAGCCTGTCCACCCATCTATCCACCCATATACCCATGTTTGCCTTCACTGACAATGCAGCACTGTATGTGCAAAAGGGTTCATATTTGTTTTCTGTACCTCCCATGTACCTCTCTATGTCTTTCTTGTCCTCACTGGTGTCATATTGGTCACTCACATTTGGTACATTGCCCTTCTCTTCACCCAAATCAATACTTATCTCCATCTATCTAACAGCTTTCCCTTCCCTCCCCTCCCATCCCTGGTAACCAACAAAGAAAATCTCCTTCTATAGATAATCCTTTCCTTAACTTTTATAATAATGGACTAATACAATATTTGTCCTTTTGCTATTGACTTATTTCACTCAGCATAAAGTAACAGTCCATTCTATCTTGCAACTCTCTTAACTTTCTCACCATTTAGAAGTTCTGTAACTATACAGTCTTTTCCCTCTTTTTGTTTGCAGTTGTCCTCACTTGCCAATTGATATCTCTGTTTCCCTGTTTATAATATTGTAAGCTCATTTTACTTTGGATATGTCCATAACTGTGGTTTCTGGGTTATGTTATCTTGTGTATTAATGGTCGGTTGTTATTTGCTATTTTTG
>NW_006922150.1:1409786-1412675 GCF_000298275.1 Orycteropus afer afer | reverse complement strand
CAGAAGGCTGGCGGTTCAAACCCACCAGCCACTCCTTGGAAGGAAGGTTGGGCAATCCTACTTCCATAGTGATACTGCCTCGGAAACCCAACGAAGGGTTGCATGAGTCAGGGCCAACTTGACAGCAAACAACAACATATAGAGAGAAATTGAGAGAGAGAGAGAGAGAGAAAGCAAAGCATTTGTCAACTAAACCATTTTTATATGTCTAATTCAGTGACATTGTTTGTATTAATCAGTCAACATCTTTTTTTTTTATTACAAAATATTTCAAACAGAAACAGACTAGAACAATGAACCCCCATGTGCCCATAACTTAACTTCAAAAACTATCAATTAAGGCCTAAACTTCTGTCTTTCTTTCCTTTTTAAATCCCTTGATCCACATCAAACTTGTCTCTTAATTATCCATCTATTTTCCCTTCCTTCTCTTCCACTCCCACAAGCATTATTAAAAAAGCTTAATTGATTTTTAATAAGCATTATTTTTGTTGTTTAATTTTGGCTACTTGTTTGAATCCTTTCAACATTTCAGTGTGGAAGATTTACTTTAAAAAAAGAAAAAGATTGCTTGTTTTGTAACCACAAGGGATTAGGTTTAGGAAGTACCCTGCACTGATATGACCTCATTAACATAATAAAGAACATTCTATTTGTAAACAAGCTTACATTCCTAGATATATGGGTTTGTATTCCAACACTTATTTTGCATGGGACACAATTCAATTCATAACACCTAGGGTATCAAAAGTCCTCAACTAAATTTCTACAAAAGTGAAAAGATCAGATTTTGAAGTAGGTTCTAAATGACAACAAAATAATGTTCTATGCCAATATGACATTTTGCCTCTCTATCTAATACCTGTTGTTCCTTTAGTCAACAAGAGAATAACACCAAAAAATAAACATGATTACTCTAATTTCTCATTTTACTTCAATTATTATCTTATCGTTACATTTGGAATTTATTTATAACAAGGTTACAACAACAACAAAAAAAAAACTCACTGCCTTTGAGTTGGGTCTGACTCATAGCCACCCCTCCTTGGGTTTCAGAGGCAGTATCACTATGGAAGTACATTGCCCAAACTTCCTTCCCAGGAGTGGCTGGTGGGTTTGAACCACCAGGGTTCTGGTTAGCAATCAGGTGCCTTAGGCACTGATTGTTGTTGTTGTTATATGCCATCAGGTCAACCCCGACTCATAGCAACACCTCCTTTGGTTTCTGAGGTGGTATCACTATGGAAGTAGATTGTCCAACCTTCCCTACCAGGAGTGGCTGGTGGCTTTAAACCACCAGCCTTCTGGTTAGCAGTCAAGTGCCTTAGGCACTACACTACCAGAGCAGATTCCATTATGAAATAGAGAACTGGGTAGATTTTGTTTTTAGGCATCTTGAGCTGAGTGTCATCTACACTCTTGATTATTTCCCTTGGAAGTGCACAGACCTGGAGACATAGGAGTTGCCCAGAAAAAAAAAAAAAAAAAAAAAAAATTAAGCATGATTAAAATTCTATTTTGAGAGAAATGAAAGCAACACTCAACTTCCTCATGTAGGGTTTATAGAATAAAATAAGAAGTCAATAATAAATTGCTCTATTAATTTTTCTTTTGAGTGTTATCACAAGTGAGAAGTGCTAAAGTTAATAGCTTGGACTCTGAAGTAAGGCAGTTCCAATCAAGCCATAACTGCGTCATTTAGGAGCAATGGAATTTAAGAAGTCATATAGCTAGCTTCTCTGTGCCTCAATTTCTTATTTAGAAAATTGGCACAATAATAGTGTCTAACTCATTAGATTTTTATGAACATTAATGAAAGAACTTCAAATAAAATTCAGAGCTATATAAAGCTGAGAGTAAAGGTTAATAAACTTTAGCTATTACTGAAATTCACATCAATCAGTATTTGATAACGGTTACAGGTTTGGGTTGAATTTTCTTGGCCAACACTTCAGATATACAGAATAAATCAACCATGTTTGATAAGCTAGGAGAATTTTTTATTTATTTTCTAAAAAAGTCATTTAGAATTATTTCCTGCAGGAACTTCTTATAATATAATTCATAGCCCTGATAATATATATCAGTTTATAAAAGAAGTCACACAGCATCATAAACATAGCAATGACTATGGAAGCTGATATACCTAAACTGGAATTCTAATCTCTCAAAACCTTGTTGACTTTTATCTAATTTCTTAGATTTTCAGCTTCTTCTTCTGCAATATGGCAATTAAAATAATCTCTATATTTTAGTATTGTTGTATGGATTGTGCTAGTGTAAAAAGGTCATTTAAAAAATGCTTAGAACAATGCCTGGGACTTAGTAAATGTTTTGTAAGTGGTTGCCAAGTAAAGGATGCCTAGCAAAGAGCAGCTTGAGCAGACAGAGCTAATTACTATAATCCAATCTGCAAAGACCTGGAGTTAGAAAACCAAAGGGGAAGAACATGCTCAGCATTTCTTAAGTTGAAAGAACTGAGGAAAAAAATTAAACCTTGAGTTGCAATATTGAAAGTTTCTATGCGAAAAATAGTGAATGATGCAGGAAGCATCAAAAGAAGATGGAAAGGATACACAGAGTTATTGTACCAAAAAGAAAGGTTAATCTTCATCCATTTCAGGAGATGGCATATGTTCAAGAACCAATGGTATTGAAAGAAGAAATTGAAGATGCACTGAATGAATTGGTGAAGAATAAGGCTCCAGGAATTGATGGAATACCCATTGAGATGTTTCAACAAATGGATGCCCTGCTGGAGGCACTCACTCAGTTATGCCAAGAGATTTGAAAGACAGCTACCTGGCCAACTGACTGGAAGAGATCCATATTTGTACCCATTCCAAAGAAAGGTGATCCCACAGAATGTGGAAGTTATCTAACAATATC
>NW_006922150.1:1406812-1408836 GCF_000298275.1 Orycteropus afer afer | reverse complement strand
GGAGGAAGTGCAGCTGGAATGGTCCTTGGAAGCAAAAAAGGCCAGACTTGGTCTTATATACTTTTATCATGTTGTCAGAAGGAACCATTCCCTGGAGAAGGATATGATGCTTGGTAAAGTGGAGGGTCAAAGAAAGAGGGGAAGACCCTCAATGAGATGAATTGGCACAGTGCCAGCAGCCCTCAGCTCAAGTATAGCAGAGATCATGGAGCTGGCACAGGACCGGACAGTGTTTTGTTCTGTTGTGCATAGAGTCACTATGAGTCAGAGATGAGTTGATGGCACCTAACAACAACAACAAGCAGAAAGCTTATGTAGTTTTTACTCAGTAGAACTAATGTGTGTCGGTATGTGTGTATGTGAGAGAGAGACACACAGTCATAAAGAACACGTACATACACAGACAGAAAATTCCAAAAGAGTGGATCACAATTCAGGAAATAGTATGCTAAAGACAATCAAAATAATCAATATATTGAGATTCCTACTCCAATAAATCAGGATGTAAATAGGAAAGTTTAGGGACTATGTGGTTAAACTTATCTCATTTAGAAATAACACTATTTCCTTCAAGTTTCCTAGGAAGACATAACGTTGTTACTGTTTTTAGGTGCCATCAAGTCAGCTCTCACTCACAGTGACCCTAAGTACAACAGAATGAAACACGGTCTGATCCTGAGCCATCCTGGCAATACTTGATATACTTGAGTTCATCCTTGCAGATGCTGTGCCAATTCATCTCACTGAAGGACTTCCCCTACTTTGCTGACCATCCACTTCACCAAGAAGGTATCATTCTCTAGGCAATGGTCCCTTCTGACAACATGACAAATTAGGTGAAATGAAGTCTGGCCATTCTAGCTTCCAAGGGGCATTCTGACTGCAATTCTCCCAGGACAGATTTGTTTGTTCTTCTGACAGTCCATGGTATTTCCACTATTCTTTCCCACCATCAAAATTCAAAGAGACCAACTCTTCTCCAATCTTCTTTATTCATTGTTCAGCTTCCTCACGCATATGAGGTGATTGAAAATACCATGGCTTGCGTTAGGTGCAACTTAGTCTTTAAAGTGATATTTTTGCTTTTCAACACTTTAAAGAGGTCTTTTGCAGCAGATTTTCCCAGTGCAATATGAAGTCTGATTTCCTGACTGCTGCTTCCCTGGGTGTTGACTATGGATTACACACACACACACACACACACAAAAAAAAAAAACCAAAAACCCTCACTGCCATTGAGTCAGATCTGACTCATAAACTTGGGTTTTTGAGGTGCAATCACTACTGAAGTAGATTGTCCAACCTACTTTGAACTACCAGACTTCTGGTTAGCAGTCAAATGCCTTAAGCACTACATCACCAGAACTCAAGCAAAATGAAATTCCTGACAACTTCAATCTTTTCTCCGTTTATCATGATGTTGTTTATTGGTCAATTTATAAGGATTTTTGTTTATACTGACATATAATCCATATTGAAGATTGCAGCCTTTAATCTTCATTGGTAAATGCTTCAAGTCATCTTCATTTGAAGCAAGCAAGATTATCTCATCTGCAGATTGTTAATGAGTCTTCTTCCAATGTTGATGCCACATTCCTGTTCATGTAGTTCAGCTTCTCAGATTATTTGCTCAGCATACAAACTGAATAAGTATGGTGAGAGGATACAATCCTGACACACACCATTTCTGATTTTAAACCTTACAGTATCCACTTTTTCTGTTTGAATGACAACCTCTTGGTCTATATACAGGTTTTAATAAAGACTAAAACCAAAATTATCTTACTGAAGATAATTCAGAAACGTTTGCAGCAGTGTATTGACAGAGAACTTCCAGAGGTTCAAGCCTGATTCAGAAGAGGACGTGAAACAAGGGATATCATAGCTGTTGTCAGATGGATCATGGCTCAAGGTAAAGAATACCAGAAATATGTTTACTTGTGTTTTATTGACTATGCAAAGGCATTTGATTGTGTGCATCGTGACAAATTATGGATAACATTGAGAAGAATGGGAATTCCCGA
>NW_006922150.1:1404669-1405912 GCF_000298275.1 Orycteropus afer afer | reverse complement strand
CGGTGGCTGCGATGATGGGCTCAAGTATAGCAGGGATTGTGGGGCTGGCGCGGGATCGGGCAGTGTTTCGTTCTGCTGTGCATGGGGTCTCTGTGAGTCAGAAATGACTTGACGGCACTTAACCACCACAACAACAAAACCAGACCCACTGCCATCAAGTTGATCTCAACTGATAGCAAGCCCCATTGGGTTTCCAAGGCAGTAAATCTTTATAGAAATAGATTGCTCTATCTTGCTTTTGCAGAATGGCTGTGGGTTTGCACCACCAACCTTCTGTTTAGCAGTAACATGCCTTAGTCACTGAGCATGATTAAGTGTTCTGGAATTCTCATTTTTCATAATGCTATTCATAATCTGTTATAATCTACATAGTCATATGCCTTTTCACAGTCAATAAAACATAGGTAAGCATATTTCTGGTATTCTTCACTTTCAGCTAAGATCCATCTAACATCAGCAATAAAATCCCTTGTTCCACATCTTCTTCTGATTCCAGTTTGCATTTCCTGAAGTTCCCTGGGAGTATACTGCTGCAACCATTTTAAATTATTTTCAACAGAATTTTACTTGTGTATAATATTAATGACATTGTTTTGATAATTTCCACATTCTATTGGATCACTTTTCTTTGGAATGGGTACAAATATTAATCTCATACAGTCAGTTGGCCAAGTAGCTGTCTTCCAAATTACTTGGCATAGATGAGTAAGTGCATCCAGCAATGGATCTGTTTGTTGAAACACCTCAATGGATATTCCTTCGATTCCTGGACCTGAGTTTTTCACCAAATCTTTCAGTGCAACTTCAAATGATTCCTTCAATACCATTGGTTCTTGATCACATGTCATCTCCTGAAATAGTTGAACATCAACTAATTCTTTTTTGTACAGTGATTCTGTGTATTCATCCCATCTTCTTTTGATGCTTCCAGTATCAATCAGTATTTTTCCAATAGAATCCTTCAATATTAGCATTGAAGTTTGAATTTTCTCTTCACTTATTTCATCTTGAGAAATGCTGAGTGTGTTCTTTTTGGTTTTATAACTCTGGATCTCTGCATAATTCATTATAATAATTGACTTTGTCTTCTTGAGCTGCTCTTTGAAATCTTCTGTTCAACTCTTTTATCTTGACATTTATTCCATTTGCTTTAGATACTTATTCTCCATTCAAGAGCAAGTTTCAGAGTCTCTTCTGACATCTGTCTTGGTCTTTTCTTCCTTTCCTGTCTTTTTAATCATCA
>NW_006922150.1:1386927-1403309 GCF_000298275.1 Orycteropus afer afer | reverse complement strand
TCAAATGGAGCTGTGCTCCATAGGCTTTTCAAAGGCTGATTTATCAGAAGTACATTGATAGGTCTCTCTTCTGAAGAACTTCTCTGAGTATACATGAATCTCCAATTCTAAGTTACAGTCAAGTGTATTAATCACTTCTACTCAAAGACTCCTCATTACAATCAGCCAGGTAATATGAACATAATACTCAAAGTCATCTGGCTTGAGGCCGTAGACTCACTGTGTCTTCCCCTGCAGGACAATTAAGAATTTCAACACTAGAAAAAAAAAAAAAAAATGGAGTCGTAAAAATAATCATATCTACCTTATATGTAGGAGCTATGGTAGCATAGTGCCAAAGGCACTTGACTGCTAACCAGAAGTCTGGTGGTTCAAATCCACCAGCCACACCTCGGAAGGAAGGATGGGCAATCTACTTCTGTAGTGATACTGCCTAAGAAACCCAAGGAGGGGTTGCTATGAGTTGGGTCCGACTCAATGGCACATAACAACAACGTTATATGTGCAAAAATATAATTTTTTTTGCTGTGCCTTTTTTTAATTTTAGAGAAGTTTGTGAATTTCTCCAAGTAATTTAAAACTTTAGGTAATAAACATTGAAAAATGTTAGCATTTTTTTCCTCCCCAGTTACCTTCATGACCTAATTTAAATTCAAGAGTTATTGAGGCAAGAAGAGCTGTTATTTTGCATATGGGACTAGAAAATGGAATGGCAGTATCCCTCTTGTATGATAAAATGAGATAAATCCAAGTTGCTTTGCATTTATACAGTAGCAATGAACTAAAAATCTCATAGCTAGATTCACACACAGAAATTTCTGTAAAAATTTTAACCACTCTCTTTGGTAAGAAGTCACTTTGAGTAATATTTTTATCTTCCACAATTCTTTCTCAGCAAAGCCATTATCTCTCTCTCTCTCTGTCTTTAATTCTCTCTTCTTCTGTTTTCATTGTTATGACAATGTCTAACATGACCTGTTGATTTTTTAATCCTCTCCTGAAGACCAGGAGTTTGGAAAAGTTCATAGTCTTAGATTTAACCCTCATGATCCTTTATACTTTTCAAAAAGGAATTTAACAGTGATTATTGGGGAGGGGGGGCATAATCACTGGAATTGGAACTTAGCCAAGATATTTTCTACTCAAAAGCCTTTCAACAATGAGTCACATGTAAAGTATGTAGAGTTTGAAAGCCAAACAACTTGTATGCTAATGATGGAAGGACACAATATTCTCATCCAAATCTATTCTAGTTTTATTAATGAAAAACAAAATAGACTATCAATATGTTCTGCTAGTATGAACTTCAAAAAAATTAAAAAGGAAAAGCAAAATAAGGGGAAGGAACAACCTACGTGTACTGGAATTGAGTCACAAGTATGTGCACACTCAAGAGACAATGGATTCATCTGATTTGCAACCCTACTGAAGCCTTGGCAGGCACAGAGCACACATTTGCATACACTATTCTCTCCTTCAAGATATTGCTAAACCTCTACTTACCCTGTTCACTGCCACTGACTGATTTAAGCATCCCCCAAGAATAGTAATATCTATAAATTAATTCAATCGCTTTCCTATATAAACATGCAATTATTAAAGAAGTAGGAGTTTGGGTGGTGTAGTGGCTAACACATTTGTCTGTTAACCAAAGGTCAGTGGTCTGAACCCACTAACTGATCCATGGAAGAAAGAAGAGGCAGTCTGCTTCCATAAAGATTTACAGCCTTGGAAACTCAATGGGGGTCACTATGAGTTGGAATCAACTGGATGGCAATGCATTTTTTTTTTTTTATTAAACCAGCATAAAAACAGTAAATGTCCTTTGTGTCACTTTTTATAGTTCTGTTTGGTTATGTTGATCAATCCTTATTCTCTTATTCAGATTTCTTTCTGATTAAATGCATAAATATTTGAGACAGTACATTGGAAACAATTTCATGATCTGTGGCTGTGAAACAACGGTACACATGGTATCATTCCTTGATTTTAATTTCATTTATACAGTATGGAAAGCAGGAAACAGGATAATGCAGCTCAAGTTATAGGCTATTCTGATAGATTATATTCTAATATTTCTTCTGTAGAGATTGCTTTTACTTCTACAGAAAAAAAAAAAATGCCCAAATTTTATTGACATATATCAGAGGATTCCTGAAAAATTTGGAAGGGAAAGCCTTATTCCCAACATGCCTCTCTTCAAAATCCTAATGTAAATGATAGTAACTTTCTTGCAAGAAACACTCAGAATTACATCATGCAAATACATGTATTATTGGTTCACATGCTGCTTGAACAATTTCTCTCAGAAAGATCAGCACAAGGCCGGTCCCCATGAGGCAGAGATTAAAGATGTCCCAAATGCCCAAACTATCATACCACTCCATCATTTCAGACATGAACTCCTCCTCCTCCTCCTCCCAGTAATTTCCCCAGTCTTACGGTTCTGTATTTCACTGTAATGCCTTGTAGAACTCACAGACACCCAAGGGTTCATCTCATGTAGTAGTGGTGGAGGCTGGCAGGCTGGCGAGTGCCAGGTCCGTGAGTAGGTCTGGAGGATCCTCCCAATTCTCGGGGTTTGATGAACCTCGATCAGCAGATCAGATGACGGCTGCTCTCCCAAATCCAGGGGTGAGGTGAGTATGAGCCAAGATACAAAACCGCAGCAATAGGAGGGCAAATCTTCCCAGGAGATTCGTAGGTATACCCTCAAAGAAGCTAAGGGTGGTGATTTGCTTTATACTCTCCAGCAAAGCAAGACTCAAGATACATTCCACCTGCATTGCCCCAACAGAATTAACCTAAATCCCATTACAGAGTCAATTGCCAGTCATTATAGGGAATGACTACTACCAGCTGCCCAGCCAAGTTGTTACCTGACCTTAACTATCACACCACCCCAAACAGGCATGGATAATGGGATTTACAAAACATCACAGAATGGAGGACAATGGCTGGAAGGGCCACATCAAGCAATTCACCGCACATGCATATTAATAATTTTCATCATTATCTTATATTTGGGGCATATCAACATTTACAAAGTTTGTATTATTCATTGACAGCCCTGAGAGAGAGAATTATTATACTCCACCACACAGATCCAATTAATCAATGACTTTTGTTTTCTATATAATAAGTTCCCAGATGGCAGCTGACCTCCAAAGTTTCTCTAGTAAATTCATCCTCCATGCCACTATTAAAGTTAGCTTTCTAGAGACAATTTCTAAAGACATGGTTTAAAGGTTCTTCTCTGACTACAAAATCTCTGAGTCTCTAACTGATTAGGCATATGGGAGTCTCTGTACCGGGCCTCCAAACTCCCCGCTCAGCATCCCCTGCTTTCCCTTCCCCATCCATGTGAAGTTTGCTCCAACTACTTACCATTTCCCACATGCGCTTTTCTCATTTAGACTCTCCAGGTACAGAAGAGATTATATCTTCTCTCTAGAATGTTACTCCCATGAAAACTCCGCACTTGTTCCCAAGTTTATATATCACCTCCACTGATGATATATAAAATAAATCCTCTGGGGATTTTTTTTTTTTCCCCTGACATCCAAGATAAAATAAGTTTCCCTCATAAGAATTCATATATGGCTTCAGTGTTATAGCAGACCATACTTAAGAAACGTGCATATTTAGGAATTGTCAAAGAGGTAGATTTGTGGAAGTGGATGAACTCATAATTCTAATTTAAGTCTCCTAGATCATAGCTACAGGAGCTCTGGTAGCATAGTGGCTAAGACACTTGCCTGCTAACCAGACGGCTGGCGGTTCAAACCCACCAGCCACTCCTCGGAAGGAAGGTTGGGCAATCCTACTTCCGTAGTGATACTGCCTCGGAAACCCAAGGAGGGGTCGCTATGAGTCAGGTATGACTTGACGGCACATAACAACAACAACAACAGATCATAGCTACATTGATTTTTTTTTCTGGTATGGGAGCACAATGCCTATAATAAACAGAATAAAAAATTAGCATTCTTTATTCACATTTGCATTTACTTACTCAAAGATTGAGAAGAGCAAATTTACCTTATCTTTCAAATTTTAGGTGCTTCTAGTCTCCTATGACTTCAATAGCAAGGATTTGGTAAAAGATCAGATTGAGAATGAGACATCATAAAGAATTTAGCTTTGAAAATCTTTCTAACTCCTTAATAAGATTCTCAAAGTTGTTCAAAATGACCTCAGGGTCATATAAAAATATCATCAGGTTTTACAACTGAATATTTAGAGTGGGGCTGATTGGCCCGAAGGTTTGAAGGGAGATAAGTAGTTCTGTTAAATTCTTTTTTGTATATTACCTGGTGCTTCAAGCAAAACCTGTAGACACCTAATAAATGTTATTTCAAGATAATAAATATATAAAGAAGCAGCATGGTGGACATGATTTGTAATCTTATCATGTTCTCATCCTAAGTAACAGAGCTTTCTGAATAGCACGCTGAAACTGCTGCTTAATTGCAGTGCTAGTGAAAATGTGTTCAAGCATGCTTTTAGGTGTCAATTTTCAGATTATAAAGTGAGGTTCAATTATTTGGCTCCATGGCCGATTTTTAAAATTCCAATTGCTATAGTGGTCATTGCTTAGATGACTATAGAGTTGTCTAGGTCCTTGCTACTCAAATGTGGTCCATGGTCTGGAACATTTAGCAACATCACCTGGGAGCTTATTGTTGTTGTTGTTGTTATGTGCTGTCGAGTCAAACCCGACTCATAGCGACCCCTCCTTGGGTTTCCGAGGCAGTATCACTACGGAAGTAAGATTGCCCAACCTTCCTTCCGAGGAGTGGCTGGTGGGTTTGAACCGCCAGCCGTCTGGTTAGCAGGCAAGTGTCTTAGCCACTATGCTACCAGAGCTCCCGGGAGCTTATTAGAAATACAGTTTTAGGTCCCACCCTTGTTGTTGTTGTTGTTATGTGCCGTCGAGTCGGCCCCGACTCATAGCGACCCCTCCTTGGGTTTCCGAGGCAGTATCACTACGGAAGTAGGATTGCCCAACCTTCCTTCCCAGGAGTGGCTGGTGGGTTTGAACCGCCAGCCGTCTGGTTAGCAGGCAAGTGTCTTAGCCACTATGCTACCAGAGCTCCCTAGAACTCCTAAATCAGATTCTTCATTTTAACAGAATTCGCAGCTGATTCAAATAAACTTTCAAGCTTGAGAGACACTGAGATAAGCCATTCTAGAGCATAATTTTCCAAACTCCATCAATCTGAAAGTAACTAAGACCATGAGGCTTAAAATACGTCACTACAATATTATTCAGTCATAACACACTAAGGCAAATTTTTTGCTGCGTAATTCTGGAATATTTTTGACAACTAAATCATAATTTTCTAATAGCTCCCTTTTATAAGTCTATGAAAATCACCAAGATGAATGCTTAGTACTTGCTTATATATTCTAATTTTTAATGTCTTGGGAAGAGAAGACACACTTCTTCAAGCTTAAGTAAACTCTTGAAACCCAAGAGTAGCTATATCCCTCAAAATTCCTTATACATTTTATATATCCTTTAAGCCTCTTTTTAGATCCAACTTCCTACTATGCATTTTAGTTATCCATTCAGAAGCCTCATTTACTAAATAGTGCTTTGACCTACTTGAAAATAGGAACTTATTTTATACTACATAGGACCTGGGAAACAACAGGCTTTCCAATGAACTGAGTTTATAATGACTAAATATCATTCATCACTGATTTATTCAGATAAGAAATAGTTTATTTGTTATCTTGGAATTTATTAAAAATATTGCATAAAATTTTAATACTTTCTGTAATTTATATATAGTACTATCATTGCTAGGAGCTCTGGTAGCATAGTGCCTAAGGCACTTGACTGCTAACCAGAAGGCTGGCGGTTCAAACCCACCAGCCACTCCTCGGAAGACAGGTTGGGCAATTCTACTTCTGTAGTGATACTGCCTCGGAAACCCAAGGAGGGGTTGCTATGAGTCAGGACTCGACGGCACATAACAACAACAACAATCATTGCTCAGAAATATTTTCTAAATATACATTTTAATATAATTTCATATTTTTATTTTTTCTACTTACTCATATATTCAGAAAATATTTATAAAATATCTACTCTATGCCAGGCAATATTCTCTGTGCTTGGAAAACAGTAGTAAACAATATAGCCAAAAGCCCTATTTTTAGGGAGCTTACAATTAAATGAGAGAAACAGAAAAACAAATATAAACTATACAGCAATTCCTATGGCAATCTTTGCCACTGGAGAGAAAAAGCTAAAGCAAGAATGTCATGTAATGATAGTGGTGAAAGATAAGGGTTAAGCTTTATAGGGACTAGCATTCAGTAATAAAGATTGACATTAGATTCTTAGGTTTTTTAAAGTGAATAATATAAGTGGGGATAAAGTATATAAAGTGATCAATCCTAAGAGTTTCATACATAATAGTGACAGATCAATAATTCTAAGGGGTTTAGGAGAGAGGGTAAGATCTTACCAGGATGACAAACTGTTCTAATGCTCTATTTGCACCCTTTTTAAGGATAACAAGCAGGCTGGGAATGGGTTGGCTTATCTGGACTACACAGACTTCTTGGGTTCCTTATTGAGTCATATTTCTAAAAGCACTTTCTTACCCATAACTTCTTTGATTCTCATTTAAAAATATGAGAGCTAAATAATTATCTTGAGTAAATCAAGTTAGAGGTTAGTTAACTTATCCTTAGTTGGTCACTCATGCTTGTTAAAACCAAGAAAAGCATCAATCCACAGAGTTTATGCTAAGATAGACTACCTCACCTGCCTAGAATGTGTTACCAAAGCAACCATTAATTCACATCAGTAAAGCATAGTCAGTGTAAGACACAGAGATATATTCTCTCCAGTATTGTATGTCATGAACTAAAATCTTTACAGCACTGTCCCCCAGGTTATGCAAGGCCATTGGTTAGAAAGGCTCCACAACCCACCACTCACACTCTCAGAAATCTCTGTAAATTTCTGGGATCTGAACCTGTATGGTCAGTAACTGCAACCCTCCAAAAAGGGTCTCAGACCCCATCTCCTTTAGCCACACTTGTAAGAATCTGCAAGCCATTTCCCTTCTCCCTCCCTGTCATGTATCAAACACTACCCCCTTGCCAGGTATTAATTTGTCCTTTTAGAATGTTGTTGTTGTTATGTGCCATTGAGTCAGACCTGACTCATAGTGACCCCTCCTTGGGTTTCCGAGGCGATATCACTACAGAAGTAGATTGCCCAAACTTCCTTCCAAGAGGTGGCTAGTGAGTTTGAACTGCCAGCCTTCTGGTTAGCAGTCAAGTGGCTTAAGCGCTATGCTACCAGAACTCTTAAAGAGACGGCCTGGCTACCTGGCAGGGAGCGGCTGGTAAGTATGAACTGGCAACCTTGGGTGTGGCAGGTGACTGCCTTAGGCCAGAGGCCATCCCCTAGGGCCTCCTTTTAGAATAGCTTTAGGCAATTAAGCACCTAACTGGCAGTGTTTTTATCAAGTCAAACACAAGTGGTTCTAAAATGCACTGTCCTGGACCCCTTCCTGAGCTACCAGGCACCACTGAACCTGAAACTGGTCTTGTAGCCTTCCAGTCCCAGTTGCGTAGACCCAGTCCCCAATTCCTCAGACTCAGCTATAAATACTCCCCCAAACAATGGGGCAAGTTTAGCAGATATTTTGTATTCATTCCAGCTGGAGATCCAAATGCTAGCATATCTGTAAGCCCACTTATCTCTTATCTTTTGTCGTGTAAATCTCTTCTCTCCTCATCTTCTTTTCCCTTATTCTAATTAAAGCTCGTGCCATTAGCAATGCCTCCAGGTAAACTCTTTGGTTTCTCTGAACCTCACCAGAGAGTTCCAAACTCCCTGGGAAATTCCCATGACAGAACCAAAACTCATTTTATTAGGTAGGAATATAAGGGCAAAGGGGTAGTAGTAAATTGAAACAGAACTCTAATGTCACGGGGAAAGCTGAAGTTATCTGGAGTATCCAAAGTGACACTTTCCATATGCTTTCTCACTTCCCTCTAGAAACAAACCATGACTTCTTCATGGTTGTTGAGCTTCAAGGTAGTCAGGGCATTTGAGATGCTAAGCAATAGTGACAGAAAGGCTAACAAATTGTCAGGAAGAAGGCCACTCCCCTCAACATGTCTAAACAGAGCACTCATTCCTGGGAGCATCAGCTTCTCTGAAGGAAATAGAAGTCTCTGTCTTCTCACAATATCTCCTCACAACTCTGCTCACACATCAAACAGTTAAATAGCCTCCAGTAATGAGATCCCTGAAATTCCCTGAAACTGAGTATATACCTGATAACAAAAATAAATAAATAGAGAGATAATATATAAATAACTCACCTTCCTTGGAGTCAGATACAATTCATAGCAACCCTGCCTTGGGTTTCCGAAGCAGTATCTCTATGGAAGTAGATTTCTCAATCTTCCTTCTGAGGAGCAGCTGGTGGGTTTGAACTGCCAGTCCTGTGGTTAGCAGTCAAATGCCTTAGGCACTAGATTTTTCCTTTCTCCAATAAAATCTCTTATTCTGCTGTTTAGCATTGCTTTGTGATGGCTATTCTCAACATTATCTTGCATAACAGCTCTGATCCTTCAGGAAGGATAGCTATCTACTTTGCCTGAAAATACTTCAGCTCAACAAATTTATAAGAAAATGAGGACTGCCAGTATAGGGAGCTATGAGTCGGAAACACTGGACGGCACTTAACAACAACAACAAGTATAGGGAGGGCATTGCTGAAGATCAGAAGTTATTAAACTTTCCATTTCCCAAACCCCAAAATCAAACTTATTGCCCTTGAGTCAACTCCAACTCATAATGATCCTATAGAACAGAGAAGAACTGCCCCCTGGGTTTCTAAGGCTATAAATCTCTACTGAAGCAGACTGCTACATGTTTCTCCTACAGAGCAGCTGGTGGGTTCAAACCCTAACCTTTTGATTAGTAGCTGAGTACTTTAACTGTTATGCCACTAGGACTTCTCCCAGCCTCTAGTCTTACTGCAATCACCTTCAATATGGAGCCATGCTGATAATATGAGTTCATTTATATTATTCTTCATTTTTTATATAAGTACCAGGTTAAATTCAAATAGCTGTTTAACTCCCCTAATTACTCACATTGCCTTAATTTATACTCTCATCCATCAGTAATCTTTTGTAGCCTACCTTTTACTTCATTGGAAGATACTTGGGGGAGCCAGAATGTGTGGGTGGGGGGGAGTGTGATCTGCGTAAAATGATTCCACATTTAGGCTTTTAGAGCAAAAAATGAGTCAGAACAAAATAAGTCAGAAGAACCTGGGCTGTGGTCAATATGAAGCTAAACCATGTGTTAACATTATTGGCCCCATATGTTTTTTCCTCATACTTTCTGAGGCCAACTTGTTTCTCACTATCTTGCAGAGCATAAAACCATACTGCTGTGTCTTCTGTTCTACTTACCAAAGTGTTTACATAATAATATACATATAAGAGTTAGTTGATTTTACTACTTAACTTGCTCCAGAGATAGATTGTAGTCATTTACAAGTAGATGTGATAATATACCTGAAATTATAAAAAATAAATAATGCTTCCTGATATTGAACTTTCCATTCTTTCCAATCAACCTCTAACTTCACAATCAATTCCATTTTTTTTTAATCATTAGGAATATGAACATCAATGATGCCTTATTGCATAAGGATGAAAATTACCAAGTGAAAAAATAAATCATTTATTTTTTACAGTTATTATTAATTAAATGATGCTGAAATTAGAGTCTGAGAGATTATTTCTCTCCTTTAATGTAGAAGTGATTGAGAAACGATGGTAACACAATCTAAGAATGAAGGAATTTTAGTCAAGACTGGTTAATATCTCCATAAATTAAATAAGATGTTAGAAGACTCATAAAATGAAAGTGACATTGGAGAGTTATAATTCAGTATATGAGAAAAACCCAAACCCAATGCCATTAAGTCAATGCCAATTCATAGCAACTCCCATTGGGTTTCAAAGGTGGTAAATCTTTATGGAAGTAGATTGCCCATCTTCCCTCTACAGAGTGGGTGGTGGACTTGAATTACCAACCATCTGGTTATCAGTCAAATGCCTGTGCCATCAAAGCTCCAACTCCTTATTTACCAACTGTCTCTTTAACTGACACTTCACATTTATGACATTAACTTTAACAAATCTACTTAAATCACCTTAAAGTCAGATAAGAAGTCTTGATCCCTCCCATGCCATCACTCTTTTTAGTCTTGGATGTGAATGAAGTTAAAATAAATTTTGAAAAAGAAAAGGAAAGGAAAGAAAGAAAATTGTAAACCTTGGGCCATTAACCTGCATGTCTGCTCTATGGTCATCCTGAATCCTGGCTGGGAATGCAAGATGGGGGCAAAGCTGCATCTTCGGGAATGCAAATCTGCAAGAAGGCTACAGGGACACAGACAGGATTCATGGCAGTCACTACACCACAGACCTTCAGATCTACCATTTGTGCATTTGTGGATGCTGGGTGGGTGGGTATTTCTGTGGAGAGCAAAATCTGTGTGTGTGTCAGTATAGGGGTTTCCGCCTGTCTGCAAATCCTGACCCAATCTGCTCTACTTGTGGTTTGAAAAAGTACATGACTGAAGTATGGAAGTCAGCATGAAGACAAGCAAGCTATGGATGGCAACTATGGAGGAGGGATCAGCCTCATGAAGCCACTTCCAAAATGACTCCTGGATACTGAGAAACATTTGGTCACTGAAGTTTTGCATAATGCCAGTTTTCACATAATAACCTGTTCTTAACCATGTTGGTAAGTGAGGAGAGGATGTATATACTTTAAAGAAAATTAGACTGGATCACTTAAGCCACTTAAGCAGAATTATGTAGACAGTTTATACAAGAGGTAATTTCTAGATTGCTGAATTGTTTTCCACAACTTCTTAAAAGACTGACTAGTTTCCCTTTCCTCTTTCCCCATATTCAAACTCCCAGATATAACAAAAACACAAATTTTATTTTGCTTTTATTTGCTACCATAACAGATCTAAAAATAGACTGAGGTGACAAAGTGATATATAGTTGATTTGCTCAACTACGATATGTGTCTTGATTTTCAATGAATTGTGAAGACATACTAGATTCAGACACCTGCAGATAATCAGCTTCAGGCATTTCCTGACACACTTCAAGGCCACAAAGCCTGGCATGCATACAGGAGTAACAGTTACCCTTTGTGGAAAATAGCAGAAAAAAACACTCCAGCAGGAAGAGTGACATTCTCAGGAGGGTTGCGATAGCCTTGGTTTTCAACTTCACTCCATCAGAAATTAGACATTTCCATCAGTACCAACACACTTCTGCTTAGCTGCCCTCCTGCGTATTCACCAGATCAGTGAGAATGCCACTACTTAGCTGGAATGAGAAAGATCAACTTCAAATTCTTTAATTCAGCTTTGACACAAAGGGTTTGATTTGTTTAGGATTGAAACGCTGACTGAAGTAAATTTTTTATAACAGAAAGCTTCTGAAAATCTATTCAGTCTTTGAAGCCAGTAGGTTATTTTCTACAAATTGGGGGGTGGGGTTGGGGGAGGAAGAGATGAGTTTTAAAAATCTTAGCTAGATATACATACAGTGCAGTGAATTGTGTAGCATGGCTCTTCTAGCCATGGTCTTTGTGACTCCCACCAGATTGCTCCATCACTTGTCTGTCAGTTTGTCATACTGTGGTGGCTTGCATGTTGCTGTGAGCCTGGAGGGTATGCCACTGTTTTTAAAATACCAGCAGGGTCACCCATGGTGGACAGGTTTCAGCAGAGCTCCCAGACTAAGACAGACTCAGAAGAAGAAAGGAGACATGAACTTCTCAAAGAATCAGCCAATAAGAACCTTATGAATATCAGTGAAGCACTGTCTTATATATTACTGGAAAACTTTATAAATCACTCTGACATAGTCCGATATAGTGCTGGGAGATGAGCTCAACAGGTAGAAAGGCACTTAAAATACAACTATGAAAGAGCTGCCTCCTCAGAGTAGAGTCAACCTTAATGATGAGGATGGAGTAAGCTTTCAGAACCTCTGTTTGTTAATGTGGCACAACTCAAAATGAGAAGAAACAGCTCCAAACATCCACTAATCATGAGAACAATGGAAGGTAAGATGTATGAATCTAGGAAAACTGGAAGCTGTAAAAATGAAATGGAACACATAAAGATTGATATCCTAGGCATTAGTGAGCTAAAATGAATTGCTTTTGGCCATTTTGAACCAGACAACCATATGGTCTAGTATGCCTGGAATAACAAACTGAAAAGGAATGACATGACAATCATCATCACAAAGAGTGCTCCAAGATCTATCCTGAAGTACAGTGCTATCAGTGAAAGGATAATATCCATATACCTACAAGGAAGACCAATTAATACTAGTATTATTCAAAATTATGCACCAACCACCAAAGCCAAAGTTAAGAAATTGAAGATTTTACCAAGATCTATAGTCTGAAATTGACAGAACAAGCAATGAAGATGTGCTGATTATCATGAGTGATTGGAATGCAAAAGTTGGAAATAAAGAATCACTAGTACTTGGAAAATATGTCCTTGGAGATAAAAATGATGCTGGAGACTGCATGATAGAATTTCGCAAGACCAATGAACTTATTCATTGCAACTACCTTTTCTCAACTACACAAACAGTGATTATACATGTGGACTTCAGCAGATGGAGTATATAAGAATCAGATTGACTACATATGTGGAAAGAGGTGATCAGGAACTCAATATATCTTTCACCAAACTATCAGGCCAGGAGCTAACTGTGGGACAGACCATAAACTTTTCATATGCAATTCAAGTTGAATATGAAGACAGTGAAAACAAGACCATGAGAGCCAAAATATGACCTTGACTATATCCCTCCTGAATTTAGAGACCATCTAAAGAATAAACGTGATGCATTGAACACTAAGATGGAAAACCAGAGACATTTTGGAATGACATCAAGAACATCTCCATGAAGAAAGCAAAAGGTCATTAAAAAGACAGGAAAGGAAGAAAAGACCAAAATGGATGTCAGAAGAGACTCTGTAACTTGTCCTTGAATGGAGAATAGCTAAAGCAAATGTAACACATGACAAGATAAAAACAGATTTCAAAGAGTGGCTCCAGAAGACAAAGTCAATTTTAATTAAATGTGCAAAGACTGGGAGTTAGAAAAACAAAAGGGAAGAACATACTCAAGATTTCTCAAGCTCAAAAAACTGAAGGATAAATTCAAGCTTTGAGTTTCAATACTGAAAGTTTGCACAGGCAAAATTTTGAATGATGAAGGAAACATCAAAAGAAGATGGAAGGGAGTACACAGAGTCAGTCACTGCACCAAACAGAATTGGTCAGTGTTCATCTATTTCAGGAGATGGCATATGATCAAAAACCAATAGTACTGAAGGAAGAAGTCAAAGCTGCACTGAAGGAATTGACAAAGAAAAAAGCTCTTGGAATTGACAGACTTTTCATTGAGATGTTTAACAAATAGATGCCATTCAGGAGTTACTTACTCATCTTTGCCAAGAAATTTGGAAGACGACAACTTGCCCAGCTGACTAGAAGTGAAGTTCAAGTTCAAAATAAGTTCAAGTTCATACCTAAACCCATTCCAAAGAAAGGTGATCCCACAGAATGTGGAAATTATCAAACAATATCATTAATAGCACATGTAGGTAAAATCTTGCTGAAGATAATTCAAAAACTGTTGTAGCAGTATATTGACAGAGAACTGCCTAAAATGCAAGCCAGATTCAGAAGAGGACGTGGAATGAAGAATATCATTGCTGATGCCATATGGATCTTCTCCGAAAGCAAATAATACCAGAAAGATGTTTACTTGTGTTTTATTGACTATGCAAAAGCATTCAATTCTGTGGATCATAACAAATTATGGATAACATTGAGAATGAGAATTCAAGAACACTTAATTGTGCACATGAGGAACCTGTACATAGACCTGGAGGCTGTTGTTAGAACAGAACAAGAGAATTCTGCATGGTTTAAAATGAAGAAGAGTGTCAGGGTTGTATCCTTTCACCATATTTGTTCAATCTGTATGCTGAGCAAATGATCTGAGAAGCTGGACTATATGAGGAAGAGCATGGCACCAGGATTGGAGGAAGACTCATTAGCAACCTGAGATACACAGATGACACAACTTTGCTTGCTGAAAGTGAAGATGATTTGAAGCACTTACTGATGAAAATTAAAGACTATAGTCTCCAGTATGGATTATACCTCAACATAAAGAAAACAAAAATCCTCACAACTGGACCAATAAGCAGCAGCACAATAAATGGAGAAAAGGTTGAAGTTGTCCAAGATTTTATATTACTTGTTTCCATGATGAACACCAATGGAAGCAGGGGTCAAGAAATTAGATGATGTACCACACTGGGCAAATCTGCTACAAATGACCTCTTTAAAGTGCTGAAGAGGAAAGATGTCTCTTTGAAGACAAAGGTGCAGGTAACCCAAACCATGGTGTTTTCAATGCTTCAGATGTATGTGAAAGCTGGACAATGAGGGAAACCAAGAAAAGTTGATGATTTTGAGTTGTGGTGCTGGCGAAGAACACTAAAAGTACAATGGACTGCCAGAAGAACTAACAAATCTGTTCTTGAAGAAGGTCAGCCAGAAGGCTCCTTGGAAGTAAGAATGTCCAGACTTTCTCTCACCTACTTTGGTCATGGTGTCAGAAGGGAACATTTCCTGGAGAAGGATATCATGCTTGGAAAGTGGGAGGTCAATGAAAACATTTATAAATTAATGTTCTGGCAAAGATTACTCTCTCAATCCTGCACCTTGTTTGTCATCCTCTGACTTCTGGTTCTTGGGAGGTGAGTCAGCAGCCAGACACTTCACCCAGCAACTTTGGGTTCATCAGCCCCTGCAACAATGTAAGTCAAAAGAAGCCTCCAGGTTGTTGTTGCCCGACCCATGGATTTGAGACTTACCAGCCTTTACATGTGTGTGAGTCACTTCCTTAAAATAACTCCCTCTCTGCTACATAAATTTGTGTGTCAACTTGGCTGGGCCTGGTTGAGTGGCTGGACAGCTGGATGTAGTATTCCTTGTGATGAAACTGGTAATCAACTCCATGGTGGAATTTACTGTGAGCAGCTGAGTAGCTGCCTTAGGGATATGGTCTGCTTCCTGTATATAAGGAGAAGCCTTGGGGAATGGTCTCTAGCTTATGGCACTCGAACCTTGCATGTAGTCATGTCATTGTTCAGCAACCTGCCATGTCCTGCCGGCCTTGGGACTTTCAATGGACTTGAATTAATGGTCTGCCATGTGGTTTGGTAACATTGGGACTGTGCCTTTTTTACTTGTTAACCTTGGGCTTGTCAGTCTCAGCAGCCAGCAGCTGTCTGAATGAAGAAATGCCTCTAGCTTCAGTGGGCCAGAAACAGGAAGCAGAGCTGAACCTCAAGGTTGAGGGCTTTCACCCAGTCCCTAGAGCCTAGCACTTTGAACTCAGACAAACTCCTGTTTGTTCAAGCCATCCCATTTGTGATATATTTCTGACAGAGTGGCACTAGGTAATGAAAACACTCTCTCTATGTAGTTACATATGTACTTCACTGGTTTTGCTCCTCTGGAGGACTTAGCTTAAGACAGATGCTAACACTGTGCCAAGAAGCACTATCCTGAACAGTGGAGTAAAAGAGGATGAAAAAAGTCTCAGCCCTGTAGAAGGAAATATAGTCTAATAGCAGATATAGTTGGACTAATCAAATAATTACCCTCTAAAACCTACCAGCCACTCTGGAAGGAAGACTGGGCAATCTACTTCTGTAATGATTTACCACCTCAGAAACCCAATGGGGGATGGTATGAGTCAGAATAGACTCAATGGAATTGAATTTGGTTTGGTTTGCAAGATCTGCTATGAAAATAGTGCAAGACAATACAAGAGCATTTAGCAGAGAAATTTCACCTAGTTCCAGAACAAGGTTTCTTGAAAAACTATAATTAAGCAGGATGAACACAAGTTAGTTAAATTGAGAAATTACTATAGAAGGAATTTTCATAATTTTGCCAAGATCTAAGATAGTTCACATCAGAAAGAGTGACAAAGTGTTAGTTGAAAAGTTCATCTTTTCCTGCTGCTCAGAGGACTGGAGAATTATGAGAAAGATTAGATAAAGCATAAAGAGGAAAGAGGCTGAGTGTTCTTTATATTGTGTGCATATTCTCTACTCTACAACAAAGCACATGTTTTGTTTTGGTTTTCTTTAGTGTACTTTTCTTGAACTACTGATGCAATTTAGTTATTTGTAAATTATCTGGGAACATTTTCAGTGCATTATGTTATTAATATGA
>NW_006922150.1:1385821-1386827 GCF_000298275.1 Orycteropus afer afer | reverse complement strand
TATTTTATATTGTATATCTAGATTTAAAGATTATATCGTTTTTGACATATGGAAGTTTTATTTCATGTAATCCAATCTATTAGACTTTTCTTTTAAGCTTTGTGACTTTGGTGTCCAAATGGGGGTCACTATGAGTTTTTTCCCCCTCCTACTTAAATTTGTACAAATACTCTTAGCTTTTCTTAAATTTATTGTCAGAAATACTTTTGTTTGACCTGTTAAAAACTATTTATACTTCTCAGGAGGAGATTTAATCCTTAGTCATATATATTTTGGCTTTATAAATTTCATGCTCTCCTCTTACATATGATAAATCTTTTAAACTCATTTATTTTGTGTGGTAATTTATGACCATATATGTAAAAAATTGGCTTTACAAATAATACCACTCTGTAAGTATAGAGATATGGCCAAAAGTTCATATTTAGCACATCCCTCCATATAGCCATCTATGCTCAATTTGGTAGAGGATTTACATGAAGAAATGGTTGTGTTATAATGGAAAGATACTAAACTTTGTGCCAAAGATCTTTATTTCTTTCTCAAGTTTGCCATTAACTTAATGAAATTTTGGGTGGGAGTTTCTTTGAGTATCTAATCAAAAAAATATTAATTTGTAGAATATATCCATATATAGAGACTATATTCATATATTTGCATACATATATATCATATATGTATATGCACATAATATATACATATATATGTATCCCCATCCATTAATAACCAGAAAATGGGATGTAAGAAGTATGAATCTAGGAAAATTGGAAGTTGCCAAAAAATGAAATGATATAGCATATATATACTGAAGGCATAACTTCCAGCCTCATAGCAACATGCAAGCCACCAAAGTGTGACAGGTTGACAGAAGAGTGGTTGTATGTATATGTATATACATGTATATACATTATATATATGTTGTTGTTGTTGTTATGTGCCGTCGAGTCAAACCTGACTCATAGCGACCCCTCCTTGGGTTTCCGAGGCAGTATCACTACGGAAGTAG
>NW_006922150.1:1380734-1385721 GCF_000298275.1 Orycteropus afer afer | reverse complement strand
ATATATATATATATATATATATATATATATATATATATACACACACACACATGTTGTTGTTGCTGTTATTTGCCGTCAAGGTGGACCCGACTCATAGTGACCTCTCCATGGTTTTCTGAGGTGGTATCACTACAGAAGTAGATTGACCAACCTTCCTTCTGAGGAGTGGCTAGTGCGTTTGAACCGCCAGCCTTTGGTTAGCAGTCAAGTGGCCTTAGAAACTACTCTACAGAGCTCCTTACATATACATATATGTATGAATATGATATATATAATATCACATATGCATATACATATAAACCAAACTCACTGCCATGGAGTCAGATCTAACTCATAAAAACCCCTCCTTGGATTTTTGAGACAGTATCACTACAGAAATAGATTGCCTAATCTTCCTTTTGAGGTATGGCTTGTGGGTTGGAACTGTCAGCCTTCTGGTTAGTAGTCAAATGCCTTAGGCACTAAGCCACCAGCACCCGTATACATACATATGCATATGTGTATATATGCATGTACTTATGCATATATATATAATATACACATATATACATAGAAGGAGCTCTGGTGGTGTAGTGGCTAAGGCATTTGACTGCTAACCAGTAGGCTGGCAGTTCAAACTCACCAGCTACTCCTTGGAAGGAAGATTGGGCAATCCACTTTCATAGTGATATTACCTCAGAAACCCAAGGAAGGGTCACTATGAGTCAGATCCAACTCCACAGCAGTTAGTTTTGTTTTTTTTTAAATATATACATACTTATACATATATGTATACATATATATACATATAGATATCACCAGTCTTCTGTTAGGTGATTTTACTATGGTGGCTTGTGTGTTGTCATGAGGCTAGAGGCTATACCACTGCTATTTCAAATATCAGTTGGGTTACCGATCATGGACAGGTTTCAGGAAAGTTTCCAGATTAAGACAGACTCAGAAGAAGGACCATCCAGTTCTCAAAGAATTGGCCAGTGAAAACCTTATGAATAGCAGTGAAATCCTTTTGGATATATTACTGGGAAACTTTATGAATAGCCCTGAAACATTTGGTGATATAGTGCTAGAAGATGACCTCCTCAGGTTGGGAGACACTCAAAATACAACTAGGGAAGAAATGCCTCCTCAAAGTACAGTCAACCTTAATGATGTGGAAGGCATAAAGTTTTCAGAACCTCCATTGGCTGATGTGGCATGATTCAAAATGAGAAGAGCTGTAAACATCTATTAATAATCAGAACATAGAATGCATAAAGTATTAATCTAGGAAAATAGGAAGTTCTCAAAAATGAAATGGAACATATAGAGATTGATATCCTAGGCATTAGTGAGTTGACATGGACTAGTTTAGGCCATTTTGAATCAGACATCTATATGATTTACTCTGCCAGGAATGACAAATTGATGAGGAATGATGTGGCATTCATCTTAACAAACAATGCATCAAGATCTGTCCTGAAGTGCATTGCTGTCAGTAACAGGATAATATCCACATGCCTACAAGGAACCAGTTAATACTACTATTATTCAAATTTGCACACCAACCACCATAGAAAAGACAAGAAAATTAAAGTTATTTTTTACCAGCTTTTGCCATATGAAATTGACCAAACATGCAATCAAGATGTATTGATTATTACTGGTGATTGGAATGCAAAAGTTGGGGGCAAAAAAGATTCACCAAAAAACTCACTGCTGTCAAGATGGATCCAACTCATAGCAACCCCTCCTTGGGTTTCCAAGGTGGTATCACTATGGAAGTAGATTGCCCAATATTCCTTCCAAAGAACAATCACCAGTAGTTGGAAAATATGGCCTTGGTGATAGAAATAAGACGGGAGAACACATGATTGAATTTTGCAAAGCCAATGGTTTATTAATTGCAAATACCTTTTTTCAACAACACAAACAGCAGCTATATACATGGACTTTGCAGGATGGACTTTGCAGGATGGACTACACAGGAATCAGACTGACTCTATCTCTGGAAAGAGGCAATGGAGAAACCCAGTATCTTCAGCCAAAACAAGGCCAGGAGCTGACTGTTGAACAGACCATAAACTTCTCACATGCAAGTTCAAGTTGAAGCTGAAGACAATTTAAACAAGTCCATGAGAACCAAAATATGACCTTGATTATATCCCTCCTGAATTTAGAGACCATCTAAATAATAGATTTGATGCAATGAACACCAGTGATCGAAAACAGAGGAATTTTGTGATAAATCAAGAACTTCATCCATGAAGAAAGTAAGAGTTCATTAAAAAGACAGGGAAGGAAGAAAAGACCAAATTGGATGTCAGAAGAGACTCTAAAACTTGCCCTTAAACAAAGAGTAGCTAAAGCAAATAGAAGAAATGACAAGTTGAAAGAGCTGAACAGAAGATTTCAAAGAGCAGCTCAAGAAGACAAAGTCAGTTATTATAATGAAATATACAAACACTTGGAGTTAGAAAACCAAAAGGGAAGAACATGCTAGGCATTTATCAAGCTGAAAGAACTAAAGGAAAAATTCTAGTATCAAGCTGCAATATTGATAGAATCTATGGGCAAAATACCGAATGATGCTGGAAACAGCAAAAGAAGATGGAAGGAATGAATACACAGAGTCACTGTACCAAGAATTGGTCGGTATTCATCCATTTCAGGAAGTGGCATATGATCAAGAACCAGTGGTATTGAAGGAAGAAGGTGAAGCTGCACTGAAGGAATTGGCAAAGAACAAGGCTACAGGAACTGACGGAATACCCATTTAGATGTTTCAACAAACAGATGCCCTGATGGAGGCACTCACTCAGTTATGCCAAGAAATTTGGGAGACAGATACCTGGCCAACTGACTGGAAGAGATCCATATTTGTACAATTCCAAAGAAAGGTGATCCCACAGAATATGAAAATTATCAAACAATACAATTAATATCACCATACCAAAAAAACCCTCACTGCCGCCACGTCAATTCAACTCATGATGAGGCCTCTTTGGGTTTCTGAGGGCATATCTCTATGGAATTAGATTGCTAATCTTCCTCCTAAGGAGTGACTGGTAGGTTTGAACTGTCAGCCTCTGGTTAGCAGTCAACCAGAAGTAGTGCCTTAGGCACTACTCCACCAGTGCTCCAATTAATATCACACACAAATAAAATTTGGCTAAAGATATTTCATTAATGGTTGCAGCAGTATATTGACAGAGAAATTCAGAAATGTAAGCTGGATTCAGAAGAGGATGTGGAATGAGAGATATCATTGCTGATGTCAGATGGGTCTTGGCTCAAAGGAAAGAATACCAGAAAGCTGGTTACTTGGGCTTTCTTGACTATGCAAAAGAATTGCATTGTGTGGATCATGGCAAATTATGGATAACATTGAGAAGAATGGGAATTTCTGAAAATAGTGCTCATGAGGAACCTGTACACAGACCAGGAGGCTGTCATTCGAACAGAAGAAGAGGATATTGCATGGTTTAAAATCGGGAATGGAGTGTGTCAGGGTTGTATCCTCTCAACATACTAACTCAATCTTTAGGCCAAGCAAATAATCCAAGAAGAGTGTGGCATTAGTATTGGAGGAAGACTCATTAACAACCTGTGATATTCAGATGACACAACTTTGTTTGCTGAAAGCGAAGATGACTTGAAGCACTTACTGATGAAGATTAAAGACTAGAGTCTGCAGTATGGATTGCATCTTAAGATAAAGAAAACAAAAATCCTTACAACTGGGCCTAAGAGCAGCATTACGATAAATGGAAAAAAAGATCGAAGTTGTCAAAGATTTCATATTACTTGATTCCACAGTCAGCACAAATGGAAGCAGCAGTCAAGACATCAGAGGACATATTGCACTTGGAAAATCTGCTGCATAAAATTTCTTTAAAGTGCTAAAGAGCATAGATGTCTCTTTGAAGACTATGGTGTGCCTAATCCAAGCCATGCATGTGAGAACTGGACAATGAATAAGGAAGGCCAAAGAAGAGTTGATTGTTTTGAGTTGTGGTGTTGGCAAAGAATACTGAAAGTACCCTGGACTGTCAGAAGAACTAACACATCTGTCCTGGAGGAAGTGCAGCCAGAATGCTCCTTGGAAGCAAGAATGACCAGACTTCATTTGACCTACTTTGGTCATGTTTTCAGAAGGGACCATTCCCTGGAAAAGGTATAATACTTGGTAAAGTGGAGGGTCAATGAAAAAGGGGAAGGCCCTCAAGGAGATGGATTGAGGACACAACAGCTACAACAATGGGCTCAGATATAGCAAGTATTGTGAGGCTGGCACAGGACTGGGCAGTGTTTCATTCTGTTGTACATAGGGTTGATATGACTTGGAGCCAACTCAGTGACACCTAGCAATGACAATAACAACATATACATAAAGACATACATACATGCACACACACACACATATATAAAGAGAGCAAGAGGGACTATATTCATATATAGAGAGGAAGAGTTTCAGTAAAAGATATAAAAAGGGAAGAAAAGAATACGCATTATTATTTCTTAGAATTTCCCAAAATAAAAACTTGGAAAATACACAGGAAACTACTAAATATGGTGACATGTAGGGAGTGGGTGAGATGGAAAAACAAAGATTAACAAGTTTTCTCATTGCATAACATTTTTAATGACTTTGTTTTTTATATGAATTATATATTCAAAATATAAAATGAAACTAAGAATATAACATTTAGTCTAAATTAAAATACTATTGCATATACATTATACTGTTTAAAGACTGCACTTAACCATCAATTGCCATCAAGTGATTTGGGTTTATGGTGACCACATTTGTGTCAGAGTAGAAGTATGCTCTACAGGGATTTAAAAGGCTAATGTTTTCAGATGTAGATTGTTGTTGTTGTTAGGTGCCATCGATTTGTCTCCGACTCATAGTGACCCTATGCACAGCAGAATGAAACAATGCCCGATCTTGGGCCAGCCTCACAATCCTTGCTATACCTGAGCCCATCATTGTAGCCATTGCATCAAT
>NW_006922150.1:1359872-1380509 GCF_000298275.1 Orycteropus afer afer | reverse complement strand
TGTTAGTCCTTTTAGCAGTCCATGGTACTCAGTATTCTTCCCCAACACCACAACTTAAAAGCATCAGCTCTTCTATGGTCTTCCTTTTTCATTGTCCAGCTCTCACACATATAAGTTGTCGTTGTTACATGCCGTGGAGTCAGACCCGACTCATAGCGACCCCACCTTGGGTTTCTGTGACAGCATCACTACGCAAGTAGATTGCCTATCTTCTTTCTGAGGAGTGGTTTGTGGGTTTGAACCGCCAGCCTTCTGGTTAGCAGTCAAGTGCCTTAGGCACTATGTTACCAGAGCTCCTCACATGTATAAGAGGCAATTGAAAACACAATGGTTAGGTGCACCTTAGTTTTCAAGGAAACATCTGTGCTCTTCAGCACTTGAAAGAGGTCTTTTGCAGCAGATTTTCCCAATGCAATACATCGTCTGATGTCTTAACTGCTGCTTCCATGGGTTTGATTGTAGAACTAAGTTATATGAAGTCCTTGACAACTTCAATCTTTTCTCCATCCATTGTGAAGCTATTTATTGGACCAACAGTGAGGACTTCCCTTTTCTTTATATTGAGGTGCAATCATACTGCAGACTGAAGTTGTTAATCTTCATCAGTAAGTCCTTCAAGTCACCCTCACTTTCAGCAAGCAATGTTGTGTCATCTGCATATCACAGGTTGTTAATGAGTCTTCCTCCAATTCTGATGCCACATTCTTCTTTATATAATCCAGCTTCTCAGATTATTTATTTAGCATACAAATTGAATATGTATGGTGAAAGGATACAACCCTGACACACTCCCTTCCTGATTTTGAGCCATACAGTATCCCTTTGTTCTGTTCAAACGACAGCCTCCTGGTCTATGTACAGGTTCCTTATGAGTATAATCAAGTGTTCTAGAATTCCCATTCTTCTCAATGTTATCCATAATTTGTTATGATTCACACAGTCAAATGCATTTACATAGTCAATAAAATATAAGTAAACATCTTTCTGGTAATCTTCATTTTCAGTTAAGATCCATCTGACATCAGCAATAATATCCTTTGTTTCATGTCCTCTTCTGAATCCAGCTTGCATTTCTGGGAGTTCTCTCTGTCAATATACTGCAGCAATCTTTTTTGAATTATCTTCAGTAAGATTTTACTTGGATGCGATATTAATGATATCGTTCGACAATTTCCACAATCTGGTTAATCACCTTTCTTTGGAATGGGTATAAATATGGATCTCTTACAGTCACTTGGCCAGGTAGCTGTCTTCCAAATCTCTTGCCATAGCCAAATGAGTGCCTCCAGCAGGACATCCATTTGTTGAAACCTCAATGGGTATTCTGTCAATTCCTGGAGCCTTGTTCTTCACCAATCCCTTCAGTGCAGCTTCGATTTCTTCCTTCAATGCCATTAGTTCTTTTTTTTTTTTAAATGTATTTTATTGAAATATAATTTATGTACAGTGAAATACACAAAACCAAAGTGACAGGGGTCAAAGAGTTTTTTTTGTTTTTTTTTTTTTTTTTTTCAGTGTTCCCTTTCCTCCCCTCCCACCCCTGGCAACTGACAAAGAAAGTTTCCCTCCATATATAAGCCTTTCCTTGACCCTCCACAACAATGAACTAATACTATATTTGTTTTTCTGTGATTGACTTATTTCACTCAGCATAATGTCCTCCAAGTTCATCCATATTATGCAGTGTTTTGCAGACTCTACATTATTCTTTAGTTCTGTATATCATTCCATTGTGTGTATGTACCACAGTTTGGTTATCCACTCTTCCGCTGATGGGCACGTAGGTTGTTTCCATTTTTTTTGCTATTGTAAATAGTGCTGCAATGAACATGAGTGTGCATATATCTGTTCCTGTCCTGGCTCTCACCTCTCCAGGATATATACCTAGTAATGAGATTGCTGGGTCAAATGGTATCTCCAATTCCAACTTTCTAAGGAATTGCCATACTGCTTTCCACAGTGGTTGTATCACTTCATAGTCCCACAGCAGTGTATGAGAGTCCCAATCTCTCCAGATCCCTACCAGCATTTGCTATTTTCTGTATCGTTGAGCCTTGCCATCAGTGCTGGGGTGAGATGTTATCTCATTGTTGTTCTGATTTGCATCTCTCTGATGGCCAATGATCATGAGCATCTCAATATCCTCCTTGGTGAAGTTTCCATGTCTTCTGCCCATTTTTCAATTAGATTTTTAATTCCTTTGCAATTGAAGCATTGGAGTTTTCTATAAATCTTAGAGATAAGTCCCTTGCCAGATATGTAATTATCAGCAAATATGAACTTGTTGCTGTCATTTTTGTTACGTGCTTTTTCTTGGTGCTGATTTCTTTGTTCCATATAATTTTCTGGGCTGAGTTCATTTTGTTTATGAATCATGTCATCACTTCCTTCATTGCTATTGTTCAAGTATTTGCTAAATATTTGTTCTGGTTCTCTTTTTGATTTTGATATGAAGGTTTATCATTTTTCTTTGAGGTTACCCTGTGATTTATACTTTGCTTCCCAAGTTTAGAGCAGTCCATTCTATCTTGCAGTTGTCTTGACTCCCCTTCCATCTAGAAGTTCTGTAACGGCAGTTTTTTCCCTCTTTTTGGTTTATAGTTATCCTCATTTTCTAATTGATGTCTCCGGTTCCCTGTTTACAACCTTGTAGTCTTATTTACTTTGGATACTTCCATAGATGAGTTGGTTTCTGGTTTACATCTTTATGTGTGTTAATGGTCAATTGTTGTTGTCTGTTGTTGCTTCTCTGTCCAAAGGGGTCCCTTTAGCATCTCTTGTAAGGTTGGTCTGGTTTTAACAAATTTCCTTAATTTATGCTTATCTGGAAATGTCCTAATTTCACCATCATATTGAGGGACGATTTTGCTGGGTACATAATTCTTGGTTGGAAATTTTTCTCTTTCAGGATTTTATATATACCATCCCATTGTCTTCTCACCTGCATGGTTTCTGCTGAGAAATCTGAGCTTAGTCTTATTGGTTGTCCCTTGTAGTTAACTTTTGTTTTCCCATGCTGCTTTCATGATTCTTTCTTTTTCTTTGGTTTTGGTGAGTTTGATGATGATATGTCATGGTGATTTTATTTTGGGGTCTATCCTGTTTGGGGTTCATTGGACTTCCTGAATGGATTTTTCTCATCTTTCCTCATACCAGGAAAATTCTCTTACAACAAATCTTCAACAATTATCTCAGTGGTTTTATTTGTCTCTTCCTGTTTTGGAATTCGGATTACATGTAGATTATTCCTGATGATTGTATCCCACATGAACCTTAGGGTTCATTTTGTTTTGATCTTTTCTTCTGATTGACCCCTTTCCAAAGAAGTATTCAGATATTTGCCTTCAATCTCACTAATTCTGTCTTCCATTGATTCAATTCTATTCCTTTGCCTGTTCAATGTCTTATCTATTTCTGACAATTTAGTACTAATCTTATGGATTTCCGTATGCAGATTTTGTATCATTTCTAATTTTTCATTTACTTTGTGATGTTTTTCTTGTATTGTCTTTCAAAATTGTTGTAGGGTTTTCTCTGTGTTTTCTTCAATTTTTTCAGTGTTTTCCTTGATTTGCCTCTCAATTCTTTGAAGATACCTAAATGTAAATCTTCTGAATTCCTCATCAGGGAGTTCCAAAGTTGAGTCTTCCTCCTGGATGTGTTTTGGGTCTGTCTCATGGTTCCTTGTTTCTCCTGTTTTATCTTGCTTTTTATTTGTGTGGGTGAACTGTAATGTGCTGTTGTCTCTGAGGTATTGTAACATTTTTGTGTTTGTATTTAATTGGTGATTGTATGTTGGAGTGACTTGCCCACCATTTTTATTTTCTTTGTATGTTATCTATGTAAGCAGGGTACTGTGCTGTGCTCCTCTATTCCCTAGTTGACACCACTTATAAACTCATCACCTGTCTCCTTTCCTGTTGTCAGCCTCTCATATCTCCTTGCTGACTTTGGCAAACAGAGCCTTTTCTTAGGTCCTATTTTCATTCAAGTTTTTCCACTAAGTTGGTGTTTAATCCACTCTCTCATAGTTCCTTTCAAAACTCAAATCCTCAGTATTACTTTCTGTATCTCTGTCAATTGGTTTCTCTTTTCTTTGTTGAAGATGGTCTGCCTATTCCTCCATCTTCTCAATACCATTGGTATTGAGATGAATGATCATCCTGAAATGGATGAACATTGACCAATTCTTTTTGGTATAATGGCTCTGTATTCTTTCCATCTTCTTTTGATGCTTCATGCATCATTCAATATTTTGCTCATAGAATTTTTCAATATTGCAACTGAAGGCTTATCTTTATTTTATTTTATTTTTTTCCTCAGTTCTTTCAGCTTGGGAATGCTGAGCATTTTCTTCCTTTCTGGTTTTCTAACTCCAGGTTTTGGCACATTTTTTAAAATAATTGGCTTTGATTTCTCAAGCTGCTCTTTGTAATCTTTTCAACTTTCTTATCTTGTCATTTCTTCCATTTGCTTTAGCTACTCTTTGCTCAAGGGCAAGTTTCAGAATCTTTTCTGATATCCATTTTGGTCTTTTCTTTCTTTCCTGTCTTTTTAATGACCTCTTCTATCTTCATGGATGATATTCTTGATGTCATCCCACAATTCTGGTTTTCAGTCATTGGTGTTCAGTGCATCAAATGTATTCTTTAGATGGCCTCTGAATTCAGGATGGATATTATCAAGGCCATATTTTTGCTCTTGTGGACTTGTTTTACTTCCCTTCAACTTCAACTTGAATATACATATAAGCAGTCGATGGCCTGTTCCACTATCAGCTCCTGGCCTTGATTTGGCTGAAGATAGCAAACTTTTTTATATTCTCTTGCCACAGACATAGCCAATATGATTCTTGTGTATTCCATCTGGTGAAGTCAACTTGTATAGCCATCACTTATGTTTTTGAGAAAAAATATTTGCAGTGAACAATTTATTGGTCTTGCAAAATTCTATCATGTGATCTCTGGTGTTATTTCTATCACCAAGGGCATATTTTCTGCTACTGGTAACTGTTTGTTTTCAACTTTTGCATTCCAGTCACCAGTGATAATCAAAACGTCTTGATTGTGTGTTTGGTCAATTTCAGACTGCAGAAGTTGGTAGAAATCTTCAGTTTCCTCATCTTTGGCTTTGGGGGTTGGTGCATGGATTTGAATAACAGTAGTATTAACTGGTCTTCCTTGTAGGTATATGGATATTATCCTTTCAGCATTATACTTCAGGACAGATCTTGAAACAGTCTTTGTGACAATGAACACCACATCATTCCTCTTCAATTTTTCATTCCTGGCATAGTAGGTCATGTGGTTGTCTGCTTCAAAATGGCCAAAACCAGTGCATTTCAGCTCCCTATTGCCCAGGACATTGATCTTCATGCATTCCATTTCATTTTTGATAACTTCCAATTTTCCTGGATTCATATTTTATACATTCCATGTTCCCATTATTAATGGATGTTTGCATCTGTTTCTTCTCATTTTGAGTTGTGCCACATCAGACAATAGAGGTCCTTCAACTTCAACTTGATTATGCATATGAGCAGTTGATGGTCTGTTCCACAATCAGCTTCTGGCCTTAACTCTATCTATATCACTAAGATTGTCTCTACTCTGAGGAGTCAGCTCTTCCCCATTTTGAGTGTCCTTTTACCTGAGGGACTCATCTTCCAGCACTATATTGGAAAAAGTTTTCAAGTAATATATCAGACAGTGTTTCGCTGCTATTCATAAGGTTTTCACTGGCCAATTCTTTGAGAAGTAGATAGCTTCTTCCTTCTTCTGAGTCATCTGTCTTAACCCAGAAGTTCTGCTGAAACCTGTCCACTGTGGGAAAACCTGCTGGCATTTCGCAACACCAGTGGCATAGCCTCTAGCTGCACAGCAACATGTAAGCCACCACAGGATGACAAAGTGATAGACAAGTTCTTCTCCCTTAGTTGTTCCTAACTGCTCTACACCTTAAAATACAACTGCCTTTATGTGAAGCAGCCCTGAAATTCAAGCCCGTCTACCTCAGGCCTCAGTCTTAAAATAGAGCCACTCCTAAGTAAAAGGAGCCCCTAGCTCTGCATCCATCTACCTTGGGTCCCAGCTTTAAAATAGGGCTGACTCAAGTGAACACAGCCCTGAGCCCCAGATGTAGATAGCCAGGCCTTTCTTCTGAGGTGCCTCTGGGTAGATTCAAACTTCCAATCTTTTGGTTACCAGCCAAATACATTACTGATTTGAAACAGCCAAGGACTCCTAAATGATATATAACCTAAACCAAACTCACTGCCGTGGAGTCAGTTCTGATCATAGCAATCTCTATTGGGTTTCTGAGGCTATAAGTCTTTTTGGAAGTAGTTCAGTCCATCTTCCTTCTGCAGAGTGGCTGGTGGATTTGAACTCCTGACCTTCTGGTTAGCAGCCAAATGCCTTATCCACTACACCACCAGAGGCAAATATGTCAGCAATATTAAAAAAAAAAAAAAAAAAAAAAAGAGAGAGCGAGAGAGAAAAATAGTTTCTCATCTGACAAGTAAAGTAGTTGCAAGCGGTCCCTCTTATGGTCACAATAAGGATAAAGATGAACGAAGTGATCTACCAGAGAATTGCGGTCACAGGGCAAACCATTGCCCTGCAAGCTAGAAGAGCAGAGAAATTAAGAGAACAGAATATCAGAATCAGAAGCTACCTCAGGAGTCTCTTTGGAATGTGTAATGGGTAATGAAATAGATTGAAAGTTAAAATCTCTAGTTGAGAGCAGTCTTAGTAGGCTTTCACATTTTCATGAGTTTTGCCTCCAGGAGCCCCACAAGATTCTCAAGGTGAAGATTAGAAAAAAAAAAATTCTTTGTGCTTTTGGAAGGGGAAGGGTAAAAGTAATTAAACCCATTTCTCACTTACTCACATGGTTTGGTTTCAAAGACCAGATTGTTATGGGAAAATTGGTATTGTGTGAAAGTGAAGGATGATCACAACAGATCACAAAATGGCGGATGACTGCCTCATTACATATATGCCACATTAATCTTTGCATAACTGCCAACCTAGTGAGAATCATGGCCCAGCCAAATTGATACATAACCTTAACCATCATATCCAGGGTTACTCTAACTTCAGACCCCAGTGTTTATTACTGCCAGATGTACATTGTTAATGCACAAAATAGTTGAATAGTAGATTTTTTTTACTGTTGTCCAAAAGCAAAACCAAACTTACTGTCATCAAGTCAAATCCGACTCATAGCAACCCCTCTTTGGATTTCCAAGGTGGTATCTCTATGGAAGTAGATCACCCAATGCCGAGGCCCAGCCTCAGCTGTGGGTCTCTGGAGGGAGAGGTGGTGTCAGCAAGATGATGGAGACACACTCACACAAGATGAAGATGTGCCCCACATAATGAGGTGGCCTTCTTTATTTTATACTATATTGCAGATTACAAATGACAAAGCAAAATGACAAACCCACAATTCCGGGTACATGGCTGTGGGCTATTAAAACTTTCCAAAACTTATAAAACTATTATTAAACTTATAAACTAAACTTACATCTTATCTTATCTAACTTATCTATCATTAACATTATATAAGTAAAATGTGCTAGACAATGAGGTTAACTAAAACATGAAAAAATGGTCAGGGTGAAGAATACAACATGGTTCCAGAACGTGTGACCCAACCTTGTGGTTGGCACAATTCTCTGAATTACCACCAGCCTGGGGTGCAGATGAGTCTACATAATCCAGCAACATATACTTGTGGCCTTTTAGTTTCTTAAAATAATTGTTCCATTGCTTGATTAGAGTATGTCTCTGTGCAGTAGTTTTACATCTAGGCCCTGATCATTTTAATCTCTCTAAGAAAGGGAGATAGTTAAAAGGAACTCTTTTTTCATCTACCCACACCATTCTTTTACCTTCTATGTATGCCCCAGTATAAGGAAGAGGAAGGTCAGGCCATTGGGAAGGTTTAGGCTCCCCTCTCCGAGGAGGATACCAAAGTCTACCATTAATTCTATGAGCTACATTAGGAGGAGGCTTAACTGTAGAAGGCAGCCACTTAGGCCAAGGTTTTTTCCTATCAGGAGTAATCCCTTTTCTATGTTGTGTTGCAGGGGTTGGTATTGTAGGAAGTTGAGTAGCCATGAGATCTTTCCACCAATATGAATTCTTAATGTCTTTAGGATTCCCAGGGGCCTTTCCAGCTCTGGCTCATCATGGGGATTTCTAGGAAAACCGGGGTTTTTGGAATTGGAAATCAGAGAGTCATCTGGAAGGCGGCCTGATTCATGGGAAACATGAAAACCAGTTTTGGACCCTCTGGGATGAACCAGAAGGAGCATGATCACCATAAAGATTATTGTAGCAATTAAGATAATGGACCAGATTACAATCGAAAGTAAAGGTGGAATTGGCTTCCACCCAAGACTCTTGACAGCTGGAGCTTTGTCAAGCAGCAGTCGTAGAGGTCTGGGCATCGCCAACCCAATCTTCCTTATGAGGAGTGGCTGGTGGATTTGAACCACCAGCCTTCTGGTTAGCAGTCAAATGCCTTAGGCACTATGCCACTAGAGCTCCTTTTACTATGGTAGTAAATGAAAAATGTCAGATAACAACATAGTAAATAAGTAAGGAATATGTGTTTTTGAAATAAATTCATAGCCCACTGTTCTCCATGACAATGGCCTGTCTGCAAGGGAAACTATTTTCAAAGGGCCTAATGTACTTGGGTTTTACCAAACCCTAATCTACATGAAAGCAGATATGGTGGAATAGTGGATAAGGCATTTGACTGCTTACCAGAAGTTCAGCACTTCAAACCCACCAGCCTCTCTGTGGAAGGAAGATAGTGTGATCTACTTCCCAAAAGATTTATAGCCTTGGAAACCCAATGGGGATCACTATGAGTTGGATTCAACTTGATAGCAATGAGTTTGGTTTTTGGTTTGGTAACCTATGTGAAGAAAAAGAAATACCCAATTTCAGCCCTTTCTATCCTTCAGCACTGGGAAAGGTGAATACCCAATCCTACCCTCCTCTACCTTTCCTGTCTTATCAGTTGGATGTGGGGAACAAAGGTGAAAAAAACTTCTAAAGGGCATAGCCCAGGGACACAGGTTTACAAAAATACTAAAACCTAATTATAAGACTTGTTGAACAGATCTCCTCTTCCTATCTTTCTACCACATGCTGCTAACCAAAAAGTTGGCAATTTGAATCCACCTAGCTGATCTTAAGAGAAAAAATTGCCAATCTACTTCTGTAAAGATTATTCCTGTTATCAAGTCCTGTCAATTTGGCTCCAATTCATAGTGACCCTAGGTACAACACAACAAAACACTGGCCAGTCCAGCACTATCTTCACAATCTTTGCTATGTTTGAGCCCTTTTTCCAGCCACTCTATCAGTCCATTTCATTGAAGATCTTCCTCTTTTTCACTGACCATCAATTTTACTAAGCACCGTGTCCCTCTACTGGGACTAGTCCCTCCAAATGACATGTGCAAAGAATGTAAGATAAAGTCTTCCCATCCTTTCTTCTAAGGAGTATTCTGGCTGTACTTCTTCTAAGACAGATTTGTTAATTCTCTGACAGTCTATGATATATTAAACATTCTTTTCCAACACTGAAATTCAGAGACATTTTTTCTTCATTCTTCCTTATTCATTGTTTACATACCTCATGCATATTAGGCAATTGAAAATAAATGGCTTACGTGAGGCACATTTTAGTACTCAAAGTGATATCTTTGCTTTTTAACACTTTCTTGTTGTTAAGTGATATCTAGTCAATTCCATAGCAACCTTCTATATAACAGAGTGAAACACTGAGTGATCCTGTGCCATTCTCACATGTCATTTTGTTTGAGCCCATTGTTGCAGACACTGTGTCAATTCATCTCTTTGACGGTCTTTCTCTTTTTTGCTGACTCTATGTTTTACCAAACATCATGTCCTTCTTCAGAGATTGTCCTTCCTGAAAACATGTCCAAATTGTGTGAGAGGAAGTCTCACCATCCTCTCTTCCAAAGGGTATTCTGGCTGTACTTCTTCTAAGACAAATTTGTTGTTTTGGTGGCTCATGTTATAGTCAATATTCTTCAAAAATAGCATAATTTGAGAACATAATTTCTTCATTTCCCTTATTCATTTCCCAGCATTTGCATGTGTATGACATGAGTGAAAGTATTCTATCTTGGTTTAGACACAGATTAGTCTTCAAAATGACATGTTAGCTTTTTAACACTTTAAAGAGATCTTTTGCTCACTACAATATGCCATTTGATTTCTTGATTGCTACTTCTATGGGAGTTGATTGTGGATCCAAGTAAAATTAAATCTTTGCCAACTTTAATATTTTCTCCATTTATCATTATATTGCTTACTGGTCCAGTTGTGAGGATTTTTGTTTTCTTTATGTTGAGGCATAACCCATACTGAAGGCTATAGTCTTTGATCTTCATCAATAAGTGCTCCAAGTCCTCTTTGCTTTCAAAAAGCAAAATTTGTCATTCTCATTTTGCAGGTTGTCAATCAGTCTTCTTCCAAACCTGATGCCATATTCTTCTCCTTATAGCCCAGCTTCTCAGATTGTTTGCCAACTATAAATATGGGAGTTTCCCCTACTCTCTAAAGACACCTGCCATAATGTTAGGGAATCCCAGGACATCTGCACTTTTGATCAATGGATGGCAAGGAAAGGGGTTTCTGCTACCCTCTTAGTATCCATAATTCTTTAGAATTACTCAAAGAACCCAGGCAACTATAATACTTATTAATTTCCACTATAGCATAAAATAAGGAGCTCTGGTAGCACAGTGCCTAAGGCATCTGGCTGCTAACCAGAGGGTCTGTGGTTCAAACCCACCATTCTGCAGAAGAAAGACTGGGCAATCTACTTCTATAAAGATTTATGACCTCAGAAACCCAGTGGGGTTGCTATGAGTCAGAATCAACTCAATGGCAGTGGGTTGGTTTCATAGTATAAAATGCTACAAATTAGAACCTGCTATCAGATGTGGTCTTGAAAGCCCCTCCCCCCATGAATAACAAGAACACTCCTATTAGTAGGAATATTAACAGAGTTTTGATGCTATTCTATAAGGACTGGAGACAAAGACCAAATTCTTTGAGTAAAATTAAATCTTAACTCCTACACTAATGATCATGGAACTATCAGTCAAAACATTACCTGTATGCAAAGAAAAGGAAGAGACTTTATTGTTCACACATGACAAATAATACAGTGTTTTCAAAAATAATTTGAATAATTCATTAAAGCAATGTACTGCTGATCTTGAGATTGTTGTCTTCACAGCCAATGAGCCAATAATCTGCCATCTCACCTGCTTATTTGGATTGGTCAGCCTCAACAACCATCAGCCTGCTATACTACTGCCTACCCATCTTGAGCTCATCAGCCCCTGTAGCTGCATGAGTAGGAGAAAGTTCAAGTTTGCTCCAGTGGACCAAGAAGACAGAGCTGAAACTGAAAGTTGAGGAGCCTTGAACTAGAATCCTAAGAAAGGAAGTTTTCCTCTAGAGGCAGCACTCTGAACTCAGACTTCTAGCTTAGTCTTCTCCTACAGCTGGCACTCTGAATTAAGACTTCTTGCCTTCTAAACTTAAGAGAATACATTTCTACTTGTTAAAGCTATCCACTAGTGGTATTTCTGTTATCTCAGCATTAGAGAACTAAGAGACATGTATTGTGCCAAAACTCACATAAGGGAAATTAAATAATCAAAATAGTCATATAACTATTTAAGAAATTAAATAAATGATTATAACCTTCCAGTATGTATAATTTCACTGGTGAACTCTATCAACATTTAGGAAAGAATTATCACAAGTTCTCTATAGTCTCTTCCAGAAAACAGAACCTGAGCAAACAATTAGCTCATTCTATGAGGTTAATATTTTCTTAATTCTAAAATTAGATAAAGATATCACAAGACTACAAACCAATATCTCTCAGGTATATGGACGCAAAAATCCACAACAACATGTGAGCATATCAAATCTAGAAATGTATAAAAAGAATTATATACTATGACTATGTGTGGTTTATCTCAGGTATGAAAAGCTGGCTCTACATTTGAAAATCAATTAAAGCAGTCCATCACATCAACATACTAAAGAAGGTATAGGAACATGTTTGAATAATATAACACTCATTAAGTATAATAATAATAATACTCTAAAAAAATAGGAATAGAGGGGAACTTTTTCAACCTGATAAAGAGAATCTACAAAAGCCCTACCTCAAACATTATTCTTATGAGGCAAAACTATAAACTTTCCCTTTAAATTGAAAACAAGACATGTGTATTCCTTCCCATCACACCTACTGAACATTTTACTTGAAATACTAGTTAATAAAATAAGTGAAAAAAGAAATAAAGTTATCTTTGTTTGCAGAGATGTAATGATTTATATAGAAAACCTCAAAGAATTAACAAAACATCTCCTGGAACTAATAAGCTTTTTAAGCAAGTTTGCAAGGTACAAGAATAAAGTATGAAAATCTATTACTTTCCTATATACTCACAATGTAAGACTAGAAGTTGAAATTGTAAAACACGTCTTTTACATTCCCAACCAACACCAAACTCACTGCCTTCAAGTCGGATCCGACTCACAGCGACCCCTCCTTGGGTTTCCGAGGCAGTATCACTATGAAAGTAGATCATCCAGTCTTCCTTCTGAGGAGTGGCTGTGGGTTTGAACCACCAGGCTTCTGGTTACCAGTCAAATGCCTTAGACACTACACTACCAGATGAAAAAAAGTGAAATAATTATATATAAATCTAACAAAGTTGTTCTGGTTACCTAGTACCACTCTGACAAGAATATACCACAAACGGAATGGCTTGAACAAACAGGAGTTTTTTCTCTTACATTTTGGAAGCTTTAAGTCTGAGTTTAAAGTGCTGGGCTCTAGGAGCTAGGTGTAAGCCCCTCAACCTTGGGCTTCAGCTCTGCCTCCTTCTTCCAGCCCAATGAAGCTAGAGGCTTTTCTTCACTCAAACAGCTGCTGGATGCTGAGGCTGACAAGCCCAAGGTTGACAAGTAAAAATGTACAGTCCCAATGTTACCGAACCACAGGGCAGGCCATTAATTCAAGTCCATTGAAAGTCCCAAGGTTGACAGACCATGGCAGGCTTCTGAACAACAACACAGCTACATGCAGGGTTTAAGCATGCCATAAGCTAGAGACCATTCTGAAAGCTGCTGCTTAAATACTGGACACAGACCACATTGCTAAAGCAACTCCTCAGCTGCTTGTGGTACTTCCCACCATGGAGTTGATTGCCAGTCTCAATATGGGGAATGACTACCACCAGCTGCCCAGCCACCAAACCAGGCCCAACTAAGCTTATATGCAACTTTAACTACATATATATATATGTATATATATATATATATATATATATATATATATATATATATATATGATATGTATGTGTATATATATATATAAGATATGTATGTATGTGTATATATACACACACACATACATATACACACACATAAGATCTATATAGAGGAAACTACAAAACTCTGATGAAATAAATCAGAAAAGATCTAAATAAGTAGAGGGGTATTCTATACTCATGGATTGTTGTTGTTGTTAGGTGCTGTGGAGTCTGTGCCAACTCATAGTGACCCTGCACACCACCGAATGAAACACTGCATGGTCCTGTGCTAACTTTACTATACTTGTCATGTATGAGCCCATTGCTATAGCCATTGTGTCAATCCATCTCCTTGAGGAAGATACACTGCTACCTTTAATGTTACGTACATTTGTTCTTACTTTGAAATAATTAAGGAGCTCCTGTGACATTGAAAGGAGCTCTGGTGGTGTAGTGCCTAAGCCATTTGACTGCTAACCAGAAGGCTGGCAGTTCAAACCCACCAGCCACTCCTCCGAAGGAAGGTTGGGCAATCTACTTCCATAGCAATACCACCTTGGAAAAAGAAGGAGGGGTCATTATGAGTCAGATCCTACTCCACAGCAGTGTGTTGGGTTTGTTTGTGTTTAGTGGCATTGCAAGGTGTTGTGGTGGTACAGTGGTTAAAGCATTCAACTGCTAATCAAAAGGTCAGTGTTTGAACCCACTAGCCTCTCTGTGGGAGAAAGATGAGGCAATCTACTTCTGTAAATATTTGTTTTTTTGTTGTTGTTGTTAGGTTCCATCGAGTTGTCTCCAACACTTAGAGACCCTATGCACAACAGAAGGAAACATTGCCCTGTCCTGTGCCAGTCTCACAATGCTCGCTATACCTGAGCCCATCGTTGCAGCCACTGTGTCAATCCATCTTGTTGAGGGCCTTTTCTCTTTTTTGTTAACCCTCCACTTTACCAAATGTCCCCTACTATTTAGTGGCAGTTAGAGACACTTCTCATGTTTAACTAGGTGTCTGCCTGTTCAGACAAATTTTATATTTTATATCCATACATCTAATTAGATCTATATATAGATATATGATATATGTATGGCAAGTAAACATATGAAAAATTTGTTCAATATCATATATCACTGTTGTTGTTCAGTGCCTCTGAATCAGTTCCAATATGTAATGACCTTAGATGCTTACTACCAAAAAGCCAAACCAAATTCACTACCTCTAGTAGATTCCAACATATAGGAACCCTTGTTGTAGTTGTTAGGTGCTGTTGAGTTGGCTTCAACTCAAACTGACCCTATGTACAACAGAACGAAGCACCGTCAGGTCCTGTGCCGTCCTCACAATCCTCACTATGTTTCAGCCCATGATTGCATCCACTGTGTCATTCCACCTCATTGAGGATTTCTCCTCCTTTCGCAGGCCCTCTACTTTACACAGCATGATATCCTTCTCCAGGGACTGGTCCCTTCTGACAACGTGATGAAAGTAGGTGAGATGAAGTCTGATCATTCTCATTTTTTAGGAGCATTCCAGCTGCACTTGTTCCAGAACAGATTTGTTCATTCTTCTGGCATTCCATGATATTTTCAGATTCTCCAACACCAAAATTCAAAAGTATGAACTCCTTTTCAGTCTTTCTTATTCATTGTCCATGTTTCACATGCATATGTGATGATTAAAAATGCCATGGCTTGGGTCTGGCTCACCTTAGTGCTCAAAGTAGCATCTTTGTTTTTAACATGTTAGAGGTCTTTTGCAGAAAATTTTTCCAGTGCCATACGAGGTTTGACTTCCTAACTTCTGCTTTCATGGGTGTTGAGTGTGGATCCAAGTAAAATTAAATCCCTGACAACCTCTATATTTTTTTCCATTTATTGTCCTGTTGCTTATTGGGAGAGTTCTGAGGATTTTTGTTTTCTTTATGTTGAGGTGTAGTCCATACTACAGACTGTAGTCTTTGGATTTTATCAGTAAGTACTTCAAGTCATCTTCACTCTCAGTATGCAAAGATGTGTCATCTGTATATTACAGATTATTAATGAGTCTTCCTGCAATCCTGATGCAGTGTTCTTCTTCATATAGTCCAGCTTCTTGGATTATTTGCTCAGCATATAGATTGAATAAGCCTAGTAAAAGGATACAACCCTGACACACACCTTTCCTGGTTTTAGAACATGCATTCTTTTGTTTGAATGGGTGTCTCTTTGTCTATATACAATTTCCTCATGAGCACATTTAACTGTTCTGGAATTCCCATTCATTGCAATGTTATACATAATTGGTTATGATCCAGACTGTCAAATGCCTTTGCATAGTCAATAAAACACAGGTAAACATCTTTATGGTATTCATTGCTTTCAGGCAAGATCCATCTGGCATCAGCAATGATATGCCTTGTTCCACAACCTCTTCTGAACTTAGCTTGAATTTTTGAAAGTTCCCTGTCAATATACTGCTGCAACTGTTTTTGTATTATCTTCACCAAAATTTTACCTACTTGTGATATTGTTTGAAATTTCCACATTCTGTTGAATCACCTTTCTTTGGAATGGGAACAAATATTGATCTATTCTAGGCATTTGGTTGGGTAACTCTCTTCCAAATTTCTTGGTATAAATGAGTAAGCACCTTGAGGTCTGCATACATTTTTTTGTAACATCTCAATGAGTATTCCTTCAATTTCTGGAGCCTTGTCTTTTTTGCCAATTCCTTCAGTGCAACTTTGATGTCTTCCTAAAATACCATTGGTTCTTGATCATATGCTACCTCCTGAAATAGTTGAATACCAACCAATTATTTTTAGTACAGTGCCTCCGTATATTCTTTCACCTTCTTTTGATGCTTCCTACCTTACTCAATACTTTGCCAATAAAATCATTCAATTTTGCTATTCAAAGCTTGAAGTTTTTTTTTTTTTTTTCTTTTTCTCCAGTTCTTTCAGCTTGATAAACACCAAGTATGGACTTATCTTTTGGTTTTCTAACTCCAGGTCTTTGTATATTTCATTATATGATTTTACTTTGTCTTCTTGATCTGCCCTTTGAAATCTTTTGTTCAGCTCCTTTATTTCATCATTTCTTCCATTCACTTTAGCTACTCTTTGTTCAAGAGCCAAGTTTTAGAGTCTCTTCTGACATCCATTTTGGTCTTTTCTTTCATTACTCTCTGTTTAATGAGCGTTTGATTTCTTCATGCATGATTTTCTTGATATTATTTCATGGCTCGTCTGATCTTCACCTATTGATATTCAATATGTCAAACCTATTCTTCAGATGGTCTCTAAATTCAGCTAAGATATAATCAATGTCATATTTTGGCTCTCATGGACTTATTTTAGTTTTCTTCAGCTTTAACTTGAACTTGCATATGAGCAATTGATGGTCTGTTCAACAGTTAGCTCTCGGCCTTGTTTCATTGATGTGCTTCTCCATGGCCTCTTTCCACAGATGTAGTCGATTTGATTCCTGTCTATTCCATCTGGTGAGGTCCAATTGCATAGACGCTGTTTATGTTGTTGAAGAAAGTTATTTTTAATGAATAAGTCATTGGTCATGAAAAATCCTACTATTTGATTTCTGGTGTCATTTCTAACACCAATGCCTTATATTCCAGCTACCAAAGCTTCTTCTTTCCCAACTTTTGTATTCCAGTCACCAGTAATTATGACATCTCAATTGAATGTTTGGTCATTTTCAAACTACAGAAGTTTGTAACAATCTTCAATATTCTCATATTTAGCTTTAGTGGTTGATGCATAAGTTTGAGTAATAATAGTATCATCTAAGGAATTCTGGTGGCATAGTGGATAAGGCATTTGGCTGCGAACTAGAAGGTGAGTGGTTCATAACCCACCAGCTGCTCCACAGAAGGAAGATGGGGCTAACTACTTCCACAAAAATTTATAGCCTTGGAAACTCAATGGGGGTCACTATAATTTGGAACAGACTCTATGGCAGCGAGTCTTGGTGAGAATTGTTTGGTTTTCTTTGTTCATATGGATACTATACTATCACCGACAGCATTGCACTTCAGATCAATCTTGAAACGTTTTTCTTAATGATGAATGCAATATTATTCCTCTTCAATTTGTCATTCACAGCATAGTACAGCATATTATGTTCTAATTCAAAATGGCCAATACCAGTGCATTTCAGCTAACTAATGCCAAGGATATCAATCTTTATGCATTTCTTTTCATTTTCACAACTTCCAGCTTTCCTAGACTCATACTTCATACATTTCATGTTCCAATTATTAATGAATGTTTCTTCTTCTTTTGAGTCATGTCCCATCAGCAAATGAAGGTACCAGAATCTCAACTCCTTGCCTGTCATTAAGGTCAACTCTACTTTGAGGAGTCAGCTGGTTCTCGGTCACAATTTGAGTGCCTTCCAATCCATGGAGCTCATATTTTGACACCATATGAGACAATGTATCACCGTTGTTCATAAAGTTTTCCCATAATGTATAAGGCAGTGTTTCACTGCTTTTCATAAAGTTTTCAGTGGCCAATTTTTTCAGAAGTAGATTTCCCCATTCTTCCCAATCTGTCTTAGTCTGGAAGATCTGTTGAAACCTGTCATCCATGATTGACCATGCTGGTGCTTAAATATCAGTGCCATAGCCTCCAACCTCAAAGTATTACACAAGCCACCACAGTTCAAACCCACCTGACTCATAGTGACCCTTCCTTGGGTTTCAGAGGCAGTATCACTATGAAAGTAGATTGCCCAACCTTGCTTCCGAGGAGTGGCTGGTGGGTTTGAACCGCCAGCCTTCTGGTTAGCAGTCAAGTGCCTTAGGCACTATGCTACCAGAGCTCCCGAATAAATAAATAGTAGTATGTATATACTATGGAGCATTATTCAGCAATTATAACAAACTGTCAAGCCACAAAAATATAGAGAGAAACCTTCAATGATTATTGCTTATTGTTAAGTGAAAGAAGTTAGTCTGAATAGGCTACATATTGTATGATTCCAATGATACGATGTTCTAGAAAAGACGAAATTAAAAAGATAATAAAAGCATTAGTGGTTGATAAAAGTTCATGAGAGGAAGTAGAACAATGAATAGATGCAATACAGAGGAATTTTCAGGAAGTAAAACTATTCCAGATGATATTCTAAAGATGAACATATGCTATTATTTGTCAAAACCCACAAAACTATATGTGACAAAGAGTAAATGTTAACATAGAGTTTATTGTTAACTTTAGTTAAGAATAATTATGTATCAATATTCATTCACTCCCTGTAACACATGTACTGCACTAATGCAAAACATTAACAATAAGAAACAGTGAGTAGGAGAGTGGCTATACCGGAACTGACAGCACTTCCTTTTCTGAAAAATTAATGTTGTTGTTAGGTGTTGTTGAGTTGCTTCCGTGACCCCATGCACAGCAGAATGAAACACTGCCTGATCTCACGCCAGCTCCACAATCCTTACTATACTTGAGCCCATTGTCACAGCCACCGTGTCAATCCATCTCCGCAAAGTTCTTCCCCTCCTTCGTCCACCCTCCTAAGCCACCTTACCTAGCATGATATCTTTCTCCAGGGAATGGTCCCCTCTAACAACATGAACAAAGTAGATGAGAAGAAGTCTGGCCATCCTCGCTTCCAAGGAGCATCTCGGCTGCACTTCCTCCAGGACACATCTATTAGTTCTTTTGGCAGTCCGTGGTACCTTCAGCATTCTTTGCCAGCACCACAACTCAAAAGCATCAACTCTTCTTCAGTCTCCCTTATTCATTGTCCAACTCTCACATGCATAGGAGGCAATTGGAAATATCATGGTTTGTGTTAGGCACACTTAGCCCTCAAGGAGACATCTTTGCTCCCCAGCACTTGAAATAGTTCCTTCGTAGCTGACCTGCTCAGTGCTACACATCATCTAATGTCCTGACTGCTGCTTCCATCGGCCTCGACTGTAGAAACAAGCAACGTGAATTCTTCAACAACCTCAAACTTTTCTCCATTTATCGTGTTGCTCCTTATGGGTCCAGTTGTGAGGATTTTTGTCTTCTTTATATTAAGATATAATCCACACTGCAGACTGTGTTCCTCAATCTTCATCAGTAAGTGCTTCAAGTCATCCTCACTTTCAGCAAGCAATGTTGTATCATCGGCATATCTCAGGTTGTTAATAATTCTTCCTGCAATCCTGATGCCACATTATTCTTCATATAGTCAAGCTTCTCAGATTATTTGCTCAGCACATAGATTGAATAAGTGTGGGGAAAGGATACAACCCTGACGCACTCCCTTTCTGACTTTAAACCATGCAGTGTCCCCTTACTCCATTCGAACAACAGCCTCCTGGTCAAGGTACAGGTTCCTCATAAGTACAATCAAGTGTTCGGGAATTCCCATTCTTCTAAATGTTGTCCAGAATTTGTCATGATCCACACAATCAAATTCCTTTGCATAGTCAATAAAATGCAAGTAAACATCTTTCTGGTATTCTTTGCCTTGAGCCAAGATCCATCTGATAGCAGCTATGATATTTCTTGTTCCACATCCTCTTCTGAATCCAATTTGCACCTCTGGAAGTTCTCTGTCAATATACTGCTGCAACCTTTTTTGAATTATTTTCAGTAAGATCTTACTTGTGTGCAATATTAATGATATTGTTCTATAATTTCCACATTCTGTGGCATCACTTTTCTTTGGAATGGGTACAAATATGGATCTCTTCCAGTCAGTTGGCCAGGTAGCTGTCTTCCAAATCTCTTGACATAAACAATTGAGTGCCTCCAGCGCGGCATCCGTTTGTTCAAATATCTCAGTGGATATTCCATCAATTTTCAGACCCTTGTTCTTCGCCAATTCCTTCATTGCAGCTTCAACTTCTTCCTTTAGTACCATTGGTTCTAATCATATGCCACCTCCTGAAATGGATGAAGATTGACCAGTTCTTTTTGGTACAGTGACTCTATGTATTCCTTCCACCTTCTTTTGATGTTCCCTGCATCAATCAATGTTTTGCCCTTAGAATCTTTCAGTATTTCAACTCGAGGCTTAAATTTTTTCCTCAATTCTTTCAGCTTGAGAAATGCTGAGTGTGTTCTACTTTTTTGGTTTTCTAACTCCAGGTCTTTGCACATTTCATTATAGTAATTGGCTTTTTCTTCTCAAGCTGCTCTTTGAAATCTTCGGTTCAACTCTTTTATCTTGTCATTTCTTCCATTTGCTTTAGCTACTCTCCACTCAAGGGCAAGTTTCAGAGTCTCTTC
>NW_006922150.1:1353150-1359712 GCF_000298275.1 Orycteropus afer afer | reverse complement strand
GTCTGACTCAATGGCACGTAGCAACATAGCTGTATATATAAACTATAATATATATAAAACATATAATAAGCTATAATATATATAATATACATATATAATATATACTTAATATATAATAGCTTAATACTTAATATATAATATCAAATAAATTTAATACTTCTCTAAAAAATAAAATCTTATGAAAAAAAAGGAAAAATCCCTAATTTAATGTTTAAAAACATTTCCTAAGTATTTCATAATGGAATACCTTCAGATATTTGTTATAAGAATAAAATAATGAGCATAAATGTCTTCTACACAATTTTAGCTATTTGTCTCTTAGGTAGGTTAGATGGTAAAATATAGCATGACATATCATAAGAATGATAAAATGATAGTTTCAAAAACTCATGGTACAGAAATTAAAAATAACTGTTTACTTTTTTTTCCCCACACATTAAAAGTTCTAGGAATTTTAACCCATCAGTATGTCATCAATATACTAGAATGGCTAGAAAATATCAGTGACTGTGTGCTTTATCAAAATGACTATTTAATATCACTGTTGCTCTGACAAGTTCATTTGGCTCCTTTTTACACACTTGGTGAAAATAGTACAGCTCCATATAGAAAACCAACCAAGGCTAAAATCAATAGCATCATCAGTCACTGGCTACTTCTCAAGCCCAGTCAGGTTGGCTGTCACATTCAAAATCACGCCTGTGAGAAATGGGGCTTTAACCTTGAAGTTAGAGATATTGAATACTAAAATGGATTTGACTGCTTTAGAAGAAGTATTTCAAATGCTTTAAGATTCTTCTAGTAACAAAACTATTTACTCTTACAAAGCTTAAATTCTGAACTGAAGAAAAATGGCAAAGTTGGATATAAACTATCAGGAAAATGTACAATCAATATGTGCTGACCCATGGCTCACAGAAAATCATAGAGGAACAGACAAGAAAACAAACATGTCTGTGGCCTATTGAAGAGACAGATGGCAGATAATTAAGGAAGAGAAACCCTTTTTAAATGATAAGATCTTAGATATTTGCCAAAGAAAAGTATGATTGCTCCAAACAAGAAAATAGAAGAGATCAAATCCTTCAAATGAGCAAAAGACAACATAAAAAGTAAGGAGGATGTGAGAACAGTAATTATTTAGCACATATCCAAATGACTCATTGAGTTTTCTAGTACAAAAAGGATTAACTGTTGGTTGGAGGTGATGAAAGTTATAGTACAATAGCTGCATTTCTTTTCATTTGGTCTTTACATTTTTGTTCTCTTAAAACAAGTCTTTTAAAAAGGGCAGAGGAGAAATAATTAAGTAGTTGACAAAAAATCAGTAATTTATAGCTTGATATAATAACAAGTAATGGAACAGCTGAAGGATTCTATGAAACAGCTGAAAGTTGCCATCTTACACAGAGGTAGGGATTCTGATCATCAGATTGTCAGTTTCATTTACTTGGCCTTCTTATTGTTGTTGTTTGCTATTTTCTTTGCATGCTGGCTTGCCTGTAAAGTATCAAACAGCAAATTAAAAACAATAATGATAATAATATTACATGAATTTGCAGTTTCTAATTATCACTTTCAATATATTTTTTAATTTTTAAGTGTTTTGGACAGCTGAAAGATGATGTTAGCATCTACTCATTATGAAATGATTTTAAAATGAAATTAATTTTACTCTAAATTGACAGATAGAATTTCAATCATTTACAGAGACAGAGGATGAGGGATGTTGATGGCCTGAATTTTATGTTCAGTGGATTTCAAAAAAAGTAAAAATTAAGAAAGTTTAGCTGAACGGTACTCATTTTTTTACTAATATAATTACAAAATTTCAAGGCTTTGGCAAATTTTGAGAATTTATGGTATTTCCAATTCACACTGGACATAGAATAAGTTGGCCTCTCTAATGTAAACAGCAACATGTCCTACTACAGGCGTCATGTTCTCTGTCATTTTTCCCTGATTGTTGCACTTATGTCACATACTACAATTAACTTTGCAGATTTATTTGTGCTTACCTATCATTGTCTCTTTATCTCCCTGTAGACTGAAAGCTGCATGATGGCAAGAATCATTGATGTTTTCTTTCATTTAGCATAGAGTAAGTGCTTGGTCTACTACCTGTCTCTCAGTTTGTCATACTATGGTGACTTGTGTGTTGCTATGATGTTGGAAGCTATGCCACCAGTATCTGAAATATTAGCAAAGTCACCCATGGTTGACAGATTTCAGAGGAGTTTCCAGGCTAAGATGAACTAGGAAGAAAAGCCTGATAAACTACCTCTAAAAATTGGCCAATGAAAGCCTTATAGATCACAATAGAGTATTCTCTGATCACTTGCTTTGGACACATTGATCAGGAAGGATCAATAGCTACATGAGAGCATTGTGTTTGGTGAAATAGAGGACCAGCAAGGGCAGGTTTAGACCTTCTGTAAGAAGGATTGTCATAACAGTTACAACAATGAAGTGCAACATGCTGGCAATGGTGAGAATGACACAAGTTTAAGTAACATTTCATTCTGTTGTACATAATGTTTGAGTCAATAGGATGGCTAAAAATAACTAAAAAAGTATTAAGTAAAACAGTTTTTATCAAGTTGACTCTGATTCATGGAGGCCCCATGCATGTCAAAGTATAACTGCACCCCATAGCATTTGCTGCCCCTGATTTTTGAGGCCTTCCTTCTGAGATGCCTGAGTGGACTGGAACATTTGCCCTTTTGATTACCAAATGCATTAACCAAGTCCTCAGCAACTGGGATTTATGAATTCTGTAAACATTTGTTCAATTAATGACTGTATTAAGCAAGCAATATAACAAACAAAACAGAAAATCTTTATCTTTTACTTGGAATCAAGGTGTGAGAGCACATAGTGGATGCTTTGCAGGCAAACTTTCCAACAAGTTTTGGTCATTGAAATGATTATTTCTGTGATATTTGGCAGCTGTGTTATGTACATTCTCTAGAATTGCCATTTTTCAAAGTAATATGTGTACTTGCCTGACATAGGAAGAACATATGGTACATCAAACCTTAAGAGTTCTTTTTAAGTATTCATTACTCTTTTCAGACTCTATTTCTCTATTTCTAAGCTTATTATATGACAGTTAACCTTTATGGTTCAAAGTATATGTTAATTCTCATAAGAAAGATCCTCTTGCTGCCTTTCCCACTCTTTTTATTTTTATTTTTTTAATGCTGAAAATGTCACTTCGTCAAGAAAAGTTTTAAGTATGTATTTTCCTACCTGAAATAAGATACTTCCTTTTCATGACTTATTTAATTATATATAAAATTATTATTTTTAAGCTCTATGCAATCCCCTTTTTATACCGTATACTTGTTACCACAGCTATCTGTTGCCTAGGCATTATTATCAATATTCCATAAATGAGTATGTAAAGGTTCAGAGAAGTCAAATACCTTAGCAAAATTACTCAGCAAGTAAATGATTGTGCTAAAATTCAAACCAGATCATCTAACTGTGAGCAAATCTTATTATATTCATCACTGTTCTATTGCTATTTATAGTTGAGACAGGATCTATTTTTGTCTCTGTAATAGGTAAAGACATTGGGTTCAGGAGTTATATTGTATACCAGGTTTTTAATAAGACAGGTGATAATTTGATCCCATTTTGAGAGAAATATCCATTGATTTAGCTAGGGGGAAAAAAAAGTTGAAGGGGAGAAATATGACCCTTTCCTACCTAATGTCCTCCATTCTGTTTCTGACCTCAATGCAATTTCTATCTAGAAAAGAGTAATCTTGATTCAAATTAAGCAGAACTGCACCAGCCATGGTGTCTTTTGGCCAATAATATGACACTGTGGACACAGGGTTGAAATAGCCTCATTAAGCCTAATTACAATGAAATTCACAGACACATGCTCTCTAACAAGGACACTGGCCATCCTTTCAATTAGCTCATAAGGCACTTGTTGTTGGTTAACTACTGCCTCAGTGAGAGGATGTTTTAGATGGGAAATCACTGCAGCATCCTTCAGCCTAAATAGAGGAGATCCTGTCTGGGCCATGAAATAAACGTGCCTCTCTGTGCTAGATGTTTTATTTGGAACTCATATGTTCAGTCATTACTGAGCACCCACTGCATACAAGGAAGTGAGTAGTACGGAAGCTAAAAGATACAAAGAAAATAGGTTATTCTTAAGTTTCTTTAAAATTTATTTTTAACTATTGTTTAGTTAGGAAAGTAACTTAGATTTGGGTTTGTAATTTAAATGTACAGAGAAAATTAGATTTAAAAACAAAACAAAAGAAACTCTGTCTTGCAACCCTTACCACAGCATAACTCTGAAGTCCAGTTAACAATTACTTTTCTGTTTTTCAAAAATTGATTTTATGATTTTGCATATAAAAGTTATGAATATGCATGTGTATTCATAATATACCAATTTTATATACACCATATCATACTGTAATATTATGCAATTTTTCTCAAATAATATAAAAACAATATATCTTGGAAATACTCCAAAATAGCACATAAAAATTAGAAAAAAAAAATAATCCAATGCATAGATTCAGCAAAGCCATTTAATCAATTTCTTTTGAAGGATATTTATCTTTCCTTACTGCAACACTAAAGTAAATTGATGAGTCAAAGAGGATCTGTTTTAATTCAAATAGCTATTATTAAACTGCCTACAAGTAGGTTTTATCATTTATGCTATTTATATATAAGAATAGTTGGCCGGCAACTATATAAATAGCTTTTTAATAATAAAAATGAAATATGTGCATCATCAAAACTATGAAACAATACAGAAGGGCTTACAATAAAAATAAATTTAATTTTTCACACTGCCAGTTCACCTCAAAGAGGGACTAAATTTTAATTCTTTTACCTATGTCAGGCCTGAATTCTTCTGGTAGTTACCACAGCACTTCTAAATTCTGCTCCACTATGCTTGTTAATTAATCAATTTTAGGTAATATGTAAACCTTTCCTTCTACCACAAGTGAGGATTTGCCTCAACCATTGTCAATTTCTTTCCCCCAATATGGTTGCTCATCAAGTTTAATGATTGTGCAAACTGCTTCCAAACCCTTATTTCTAGTTCCATCAAGTTTGAACCTTTTTTTTTTTTTTTTTGTATTTCTCCTTATTAGATTGAAGACACTTGTCTCCTTAACTTCCCTCTTTCTCCCCTTGTAGTCTTTTGTTATGGATTGAATTACATCCTCCCTGATCACTGAAATCCTGACCTTATGTGGTGTATGATTCAATCAACTGATTAAATCAGTTACCCATGGGTGGAAAAGATTATCTTGCATTATTAATCTATGCATTGTAATGTAATCACTTTCCACAATGTCATCTACTGTAATGTAATCCCTCAGTCAGTCAAATTATACAGTGCAACATGAATCCTAAACTTAATCACATCTGAGTTATAAACAAGAGCAATATATGTAGACACACATAAACATCCATACACAGAAAGACAGACCTCATATGAAAATTGTTTATGAGACAAAGAATTTAGGAATTCCTGGGATTATCTACATGGAAGGAATTGACATGGCTCTGACCTTAATTTGCATTTGAGCTTCCAGAATTGTGGGGTAAAAAAAAAAAAACTATACTTTAAAGCCATCCATATTTAGTATTAAAATCTAAGACAGAAAGTGGTACCAAAATTGGAGTGGTTTTAACTAAACTAGATTCCCATTGCACCACAAACTAATTTTTTTTTTTAATTTTGCTTCCATATTATCAAGACACACATGTATTTTCTGATCTATAATCATTGTACGCCTTCTGTGATTTGCTCTCGGATTATTTTAATATTGAAAACTTAAAAAAATGTTTACCTATTGTGAATATGAACATACAATTTGATGAATTTTGTTTTGTACCTGTTTAACTTTTTTGTCTTTAAATATTATATCATTGAAATATTAAATAATACAGAAGGGTCTACCTTTCTGTATAGTGTTTGGATTATGTAATATTTCAAGTCAAATATTTCAGAGGATGAACAAAAAAGAAAGTAGAAGGAATAAGATGAAGAAACAACCTAGATATCCATGTTAACCATGGAATGGATTCATAAAATATATATGAAAATTATGAAATAGCATGGAGAAGTCAATAATAATAAAATCAATCAATTTTACACACACACAAACACACATTATGTGTATACCTATAAAATATATTTGGATAACTACCACTGTTTCAAAGTCGGATTATATTATAACACCACTAACATCCCTTCTTGGTCAACACCCCAGAGGTAACCACTAAACTAAATTTCACCACCTTAGATTAGTTTTGCCATAAATTAAACTTCAAAACAATGGTGTCTGTTTGGTAGAGAAAATTGCTAGCTAGTTAAAAGACATGTACTAATTTGGGTGAAAGGGAAAGGGGTGAAAGGGAAAGGCAATGTAACAAAAGAATGTTACCAAGCCAATATTACTAAGGAAAGAGAGCACATTGACATGTGCACAAGAGTTACAGACAACAAAGGTAAATATTACATACGCAATATGGCATTATCAGTAATAACAAACACTAACCTATGAGT
>NW_006922150.1:1350880-1351940 GCF_000298275.1 Orycteropus afer afer | reverse complement strand
AAAAAAAAAAAAAAATAATGCAAGCTGTCTGAAAAAGACAGCTACCTGGCTAACTGAATGGAAAACACCCATATTTGGGCTCATTCAAAAGAAAGGTGATCAAATAGAATGTGGAAATTATTGAACAAAATCATTAATATCATATGCAAGTAACAGTTTTCTGAAGATAATTCAAAAGTGGTTGCTGATGACAATTTGAAAATATTGACAAGGAACTACCACAAATTCAAGCCAAATTCAGAAGAGGGCATGGAACAAGTCATATTATTGCTGAAGTCAGATGGATTTTGGCTGCAAACAAATGCCAGAAAGATGTTTACCTGATTCATTGACTATGCAAAGACATTCATTTAACTGTGTGGATCATAAGATATTGTGGATAACATTGCAAAGAATGGGAATTACAGAACACTTAATTATGCATGATGAACCAGTGCATAGACAAAGAAGCAGCTGTTCCAACAGAACAAGGGGACTCCACATGGTTTAAAATCAGGAAAGATGTGTGTCTTCACCATACTTTTTCAATTTGTATGCTGATCAAATAATCTGAGAAGCTAGCCTATATGAAGAATGTGATACCAGGTTTGGAGGAATACTCATTAACAACCTACTATATACAGATGACACAACTTTGCTGAAACTCAAGAAGACTTGAAGCAATTACTGATGAAATAAAAGGTCACAGTATGGATTATACCTCAACATAAAGTAAGTTAAAATCCACATAAATGGAACACTAAGGAACATCATGATAAATGGAAGAAAGAGAAATTGACACCAAAATACATTTTTAAAAATTTGTTTGGAATATTCAAAGTAGTTACTTACATTAAAACAAAAACATACTCAATGCCATCGAGTTAGATCTGACTCATAAGGACCCCTTCTTGGGTTTCCGAGGCAGTATCACTACAGAAGTAAATCACCCAATCTTACTTTCAAGGAGCAGCTAGTGGATTTGAACTGCCAGCCTTCTGGTTGGTCAGTCAAATGCCTTAGGCACTATGCCACATTAAAGCATATTAATTGTATCAAATTTTACTTAAATTAAAATTTT
>NW_006922150.1:1340047-1341056 GCF_000298275.1 Orycteropus afer afer | reverse complement strand
TTTTGAATTCCTTATCAGAGAGTTCCAATGCTGCTTCTTCCTCAGGAATGTGTTTTTTGTCTGTATCCTGCTCCCTTGTTTCTACCACTTTATCCTGCTTCTTTGTGTGGACTGTGATGGTCTGTTGTTTCCGAGCATCATGGCGTTGTTGTATTTAGATCTCTCTTAACTGTTTGTGAAGAGGAGCCAAGGGTGATTCAGGCTCTTCTTGGTGGTTTTTTATCATTGGCCTGTTGGTGGAGAACAATGTAGTGGCTCTCGCTCAGTAAGTGAATTTGCAGGAATGAGTGGGTGTAGTTGTGTTTTATGGGGAGTGTTGTTGTCTCCCAGTCAGTGAGACACAAATTGCAATTGAATAACCATCACAAAACTAAAAGCCCATGGATGAAAAACACACTATGTGATCCCACAGGAGAAGTAAACAAAAAAAGAAAAAAGGGAAAAAAAAGAAGAAAACGTGCAATATCCTTTGATAGGGCACTAAGAAAAAAAGTAGAGAAGGAGAATAATAGATGAAGGAAAAAAATGGGAAAAATGCAAAAAGAAAAACAAGGAACAGGGTTAATCATGACAAAAAGGGGGGGAAGAAAGAAAAAAAAAATAAATTAAAAAAAAAAAAATCAACTAGGTACAGCGTAAAGAAAAAATGCTGAAAACTAGGACCTGGGAAGGGGAAGATTAAGAATAATAATAAAAAGCACAAAAGTATTAATAATATTAGTTGTTTTAAAACAGACAAATACAAGCAAACTAATCACCAGAAAAAAGAAAGCAAAAAAGAAAACAATAAAAAGAAAAAAGAAAAAAAATTCAGTGGAAGACAGGACAGGGCACCCAGGTTCCGTCTGAGCACACAAACTGTGCTGGAGTTCCTGTGGGCCCAGAAGGTAGGTGAGATTGGGAGATGGCCACAGCTCTGCTCAGCAAGCAGGTGTGGGGTATAAGAGTAACAACAGGAATGTTGTACCTTTTCAGTCTTGTAGGTACCGAGTGTCCTTGGGGTTGCTGG
>NW_006922150.1:1330397-1339827 GCF_000298275.1 Orycteropus afer afer | reverse complement strand
GGATCGTTGCCAGACCGCAGCTTTGTATGTCTCCTTTTTTGGTATTTTCACGCAAATTCTTCTGCTAGTTGGGGTTTAGTCCATTTCTATATCCTTCCCTTCAAGGCTCAGGGGTCCAGGATTATCTTCTGTTTCTGTGTTAATTGGTTTTCCTTTTCTTTGTTGGAGAGGGTCTGTGCAGTCTTTCTGCCTAGTCTGCCATCTTGCCGGAACTCGATTTTCATAGTACTTTTAAAGGATGACTCTATTGGTTTTTGACATTGGTTTATCTGGTGATATGTTTGATGCTTGCCTGATTCTTTTTGTTGTGTAGATTGTATTTTAGTTTATTTACATAGTTTTGTTTGTTCATAAGTTGTTTATTTTTCATTTATTTATGTGTATTTTATGCTCCAGAAACTCTTGTTTTGAAAAGTTTATGAGCAGCCATCTAAGGTGTAACTAATGCTCTCTCCCTGTCTGGAGCAAAGAAGAGGGAAGAAAAGCAAAGACACAAGGAAACAATTAGTCCAAAGGACTAATGTATCATGTGAACTCCAGCCTCCAGAACTCTGAAACCAGAAGTAGATAGTACTCATCTACCACTGTTGACTGATATGAAAGTGATAGCAATAAGTGATCCTGGGTAAAGTAGGAGAAAAATGTGGAACAAAACTCAAAGTCACAAAAAAAAAGATCAGACTTAATGGTCTGTGAGGAAGCAGAAGCAAGGATCCAGGTGAGGTCAGGGACCAAGGCCGCAGCCCTCCCAAGCAATGAGAATGGCAGGGAAAGCAGAGAAAAAGGGGGGAGTTGCTGCATAGACCAGGACAGAGCAATGAAGCAGGGGCAGGGATCCAGGTAAAGCCAGGGAACCAGACCATGGCCTTCCCAAGTGGCAGGAAAGCCAGCGAAAGCAGAGAAGAAGCCAGGTGGAGGACCAGGACAGAGTGAGGAAGCAGAGGCAGGGATCCAAGTAAGACCAGAAACCCAGGCCACGGACCTCCCAAATGGTGGGAAAGCCAGGGAAAACAGAGAAAAAACCTGGGAGGGACAGAGTGAGGAAGCAGAGTCAGGGATCCAGGTAAGGCCAGAGACCCAGGCCATGACCCTCCAAAGCAGCAGGAAAGGTGAGGAAAGCAGAAAAAAGCTGATGGGGGACCTGGACAGAGTGAGGAAGCAGAGGCAGAGATCCAGGTAAGGCTGGAGACCCAGGTCATGGACCTCTCAAGTAGTGGGAAATCAGAGAAAAAACAAGGAGGGGTGCAGGAAAAAAATGAGAAAGCAGAGGCAGGGATTCAGGTAAGGCCAAGGACACAGGCCACTCCCCTCCCAAGTGGCAGGAAAGAGACAGGGATCTATGTAAGGGGAGGGTAGGGAGGGTGGAGAGGTTTTGAACAGCTAAGGGAGACAAACTTGTCTGTCACTTTGTCCTGTGGTAATGGTGTGTTGCTGTGAGGCATTAGGCTGTCCCAGTGGTGTCTCAAACCTGGTAGTGTTGCACATGGTGCACAGGTTTCAACAGCTTTCAGACTGAGACACACTAGGAAGAAGGAGGAGGCCATCCACCTCTGAAAGAATTGACCAAGGAAAACCTTATGGATAGCAGAAGAACACGGTCTGATACATTACTGTGCAACTGTATGAATAGCCCAGAAACATTGTCCAATACAATGCAGGAGGATAAGACACTTTGGTCCAAAGGCTCTCAAAACAAGACCAGGAAAGAGCTGCATCATCAGAGTAGAACCAGCCTTAATGATATGGATAAGGTAAGGCTTTCGAGACTTCCATTTGCTGATGTGGCACAGCTCAAATTGAGGAGAACTGGTAGATCTTCATCCATTTCAGGAGGATCCATATGATCAAGAATCAATGATACTGAAGGAAGAAGTCAAAGTTGCACTGAAGGAATTAGTGAAGAACAAGGCTCCAGGAACTGAAGGAATACCCACTGAGATGTTTCAGTAAACAGATGCCCCATTGGAAGCGCTCACTTGGTTATGCAAAGATATTTGGAAAACAGCTACCTGGTCAACTGACTGGAAGTGTCCATATTTGTACCCATTCTAAAGAAAGGTGATCCCACAGAATGTGGAAATTATCAAACAATATCATTAATATTGCACTCAAGTAAGAGCTTACTGAAGATGATTCAAAAATGGTTGCAGCATTATATTGACAGAGAACTTTCAAAGGTACAAGCTGGATTGAGAAGAGGACATGGGACAAGGGATATCACAACTGCTGTCAGATAGATCCTGGCTCAAAGCAAAGAATACCAGAAAGATGTTTACTTGTGTTTTCCTGACTATACAAAGGCATTTGATTGTGTAGATCGTAACAAATTGTGGGTGAGGTTGAGAAGAATGGGAATTCCAGAACACTTGGTTGTGCTCATGAGGAACCTGTATGTTGACCATGAGACTGTCATTCCAACAGAACAAGGGGACATTGCATGTTTTTAAATCAAGAAGGGAGTGTATAAGGGTTGTATTCTTTCCCCATACTTATTCAATCTGTGTGCCGAGCAAATAATCTGAGAAGTTGGACTATATGAAGAAGAACGTGGCATCAAGATTGAAAGAAGAATCATTAACAATCTGCGATACACTGATAACAAAACTTTGCTTGCTAAAAGTGAAGATGACTTGTGGCACTTGCTGATGAAGATTGAAGAATACAGTCTGCAGTGTGGATTGCATCTCAATATAAAGAAAACAAAAATCCTCACAACTGGACCTATAAGCAGATAAATGGAGAAAAGATTAAATTTGTCAAAGATTTCACATTGCTTGGTTTTACAATCGATGCCAATGGAACCAGCAATCAGGACATCAGATGACATATAGCACTGGGCAAATTGGCTGCAAAGGATCTCTTTCAAGTGCTGAAGAGCAAAGATGTCTCCTTGAGGACTAAGATGTGCCTGACACAAGCCGTGATATTTTCAATCACCTTGTATAAATGTGAGATCTGAACAATGAATAAGGAAGACTGAAGAATAATTGATGCTTTTGAGTTGTGGTGCTGGCGAAGAATGCTGAAAGTTCTATGGACTGCTAAAAGAACTAATAGATCTGTCTTGGAGGAAGTGAAGCCAGAATGCTCCTTGGAAGCAAGAATGACCAGACTTCATCTCACCTACTTTGGTCATGTTATCGAAGGGACCATTCCCTGGAGAAGGAAGTCATGCTTGGTTAGGTGAATGTTGACAAAATAAAGGAAGGACCTCAATGAGATGGATTGACCCAGTAGCTGCAACCATGGGTTTGCAAGGATCATGTAGGATTGTGTAGGCTGCGTGGGACCGGGTGATGTTTTTTTCTACTGTGCATAGGGTTGCTGTGAGTCTGACACAACTCAACTGGCACCTAACAATAACAACAACAATGGTCTGATAGAGACTGATTGGACACCCAAGACTATGGCCCCTCGACACCCTTCAGGTCTTGAACTGAACTCACCTCAACAATAGACAGCCAAGTGATAAACAGGGTTATAAGGTAGACAATAACACCAAGAGGATATGAACTCATTAGAACAATCAGCCGTACGAAATCAAAAGTGTAGAATTTGCCCAGGGATAAAGCTAAGAAAGCAGAAAGAGATAGGAAAGAAGGATGAAGAGAAATAGTAAACAAGGGAAGAAGTGGGAAGAATGTTCTTACATTGTGGGGATTGCAGTGAATGTCAAAAAACAAAATTTATATGAATTGTTGAAAGGAGAACAAATTTTTCTTCTCTACTATCACCCAAATCACAATTTAAGAAAAAATGGGGTGCCTAGGTATGACTTTTTTCATTACTATCTGGGTACATGCTGAGAACTTCAATTGTACATACTTCTGGAGCATTACCTTGCATTAAATCTTCGTTAATTTTCTTTCCTATCTTTTACTTGTTCCTCTTTTCAGGAATTAACTCTTGTGATTTTGGACTTTAAAAACTGATAGCCTCTCTTCTTTTCTCAACCTTCGTGTCTCTTCGTCTTTTATTTTTTCCTGAGTAATAATAAATGCTTAAATTGCTTAAACCACACAGAATTATGGTACAGCCAAGTTGACACACAGCTCCAACTATCACAGTCTACCACTTGTCAACTTGGTAGTTATACACATCTTCTTAATCATATATAATCTCTAAATAAGGACAATCATAAAGTCATATTTTGCATATAACATGATAACAATAACATGCATACAACCAAAACTCATGGTTTATATATATATTTAATTTCCCAGTATCTTTTTTATTTTTTGGTAATACCCAGGGACAATGCTAATATTCTCAGCTTCATTGGAATTTGTTCTACTGTAGTCATTGCTGATGTGATCACATATTTAAGGTAACAACAACATAGTTATTATAATAGAAGATATATGCAATTCAAAATATATACTTACAGAATGTTTTATCCACCATCATGGTATCCCACACAGCATTGCTTCAGATCAAGGGACTCACTTCATAGCAAATGAAGTGCAGCAATAGGCCTATGCTCACGGAATTCACTGGTCTTACCATGTTCCCCATCATCCTGAAGCAGCTGGCTTGATAGAATGTTGGAATGGCCTCCTGATAACATAATTATGGCACCAGCTAGGTGGTGAAACCTTGAAGTGTTGGGGCAATGTTTTCCAGGAAGCTGTATATGCTCTAAACCAGCGTCCAATATATGGTTCTGTTTTTCCAATAGCCAGGATTCACATACCCAGGAAACAAGGGGCAGAAACAGAAATGGTACCATTCACTATCACCTCTAGAGACCCACTCAAAAAATTTTTGCATCCTGTTCCTGCTACCCTATGTTCTGCAGGTCTGGAGATCTTAGTTCCAAAGGGAGGAATACTCCCACCTAGAGACACATAAGAGAAACTTATTGCATTGAACTGGAAATTAAGAACGCCACCTGGCTATTTTGGCTTCCTCATGCCTCTGAATCTACAGACAAAGAAGGGCTTTACTGTACTATTTGGTGTGATAGGTCCTGATTAGCAGGGGAAACTGGATTGACGTTACATAATGGAGGTAAAGAAGAATATGTCTGGAATACAGGAGATTCTTTAGGAGTCTCTTAGTACTACCATGCCCTGTGATTAAAGTCAATGGAGAATTATAGAAACTCAATTCTGATATAACTACTAATGGCCCAGACCCTTCAGGAATGAAGGTTTGGGTCACCTCACCAGGTAAAAACCACGACCAGCTGAGGTTCTTGCTGAATGCAAGGGAAATACAGCATAGGTGGGGAAGAAGGTAGTTCTGAATATTAGCTACAACCACATGATCAGTTGCAGAAATGAGGACTGTGATTGTTATATTTCTTCATTGTATATGTGCATCAAATATTTTTGTTTCCTTCTGTTATGAACTGTGAAATGTAAATAAGGTTAATGAGTTTTGGTTGTATGTGTGTTATCGTTATCATGTTACGTGCAAATATGACTTATGATTGTCCTTATTTAGAGATTAGATATGATTAAGAAGATGTGTACAACTGCTAAGTTGACAAGGGGTGGACTGTGATAGTTGGAGCTGTGTGTCAACTTGGTTGTACCACAATTCTGTGTGGTTTAAGCAATTATGATGTGGGTTGTTCCCATGATGGGATCAGATGTATGTTTTGAGCAGCCAATCTGTTGAAAGGGAGTTTTCCTAGGGGTGTGGCCTGCTTCCAGTATATTTATGGACATCCTGGGAAAAGAGACTCTCTTCTGTGCATCAGGATCCTGTTGTACCGCCTACAACTGTCCATGAGCGAACAATCCACCATTTGGCCTGGAGATCTTGGATTCATCACTCATTGGAGTCAACAGCCATTATACTGCCTGCCAGTCTTGAGCTCATCTGCTCCTGCAGTTGCATGAGTTGGGAAAAGCCTCCAGCTTGATGTTTGATACAGGAACTTGTGACTTAGGAGCTTCTATAAGTGTGTGAGCCATTTTCCTAAGATAAATGTATTTCTCTTTCTATATATATATAAGCTTTACTGGTTTTCCTTCTCCAGAGAACCTAGTCTAACACAGCACCCAAAAACAGTTAAATTTGTGAATAAAGAAATGTGTAGCACAATAATAACTCTCTACATTTTGTATAGAGATCTCTATGGGATTTGATTCTGACTCCATCATAAATCAGTTCTGGCATAAGTCAAATACTTCGTTTTTTTTTTTTCTTTTAATTTTTCAGTTTTCATTTTTGTTGCCTTTTATTAGTAGTATCTTCATAAACCTTATCTTTATCTGCCTTTTAGGGTTGTAAACATTACATATAAGCTTACTGATATGTTTTAGTACATAACAGAAAAAAAATCAAATCATAAAAATTTACTCTGATGATGAAGAAGAGATAAAAAATGTTGGCATTTTGTCAATTGCAGTAATAATTCCACTTGCATAAGGGTCTGGGCCATCTAGAATACTCCTGAGAATTGGGATGGCATTTCTAGTCAGAAAATTAGTGAAAGTTCTGTGTTTGGTCCTTTCTTTTTCTTCTTTATAAATCTTGTTATAACATCTCCTTGCTTCCTGAATCTTCCTATCAATTTAAGAAAAGTTACCAGCATTTGGATCTCTCTTTTCAAGTAACTGAATGCCCTGATTTACTTTTTAAAAAAATTCCACGCAATCTTTTCACTGTAAAATCTTTGACAACTTTTCTTATTATTATCCCTCTATTTCTTTTTTAATCAGCATTTATATCCTCTTCAAAATCCATTAATTTCTGAGCTGCCAATTTCTTTCTTCATGATCTATGAACTGTCAATATCACATTCAAAATTTAGCATTTTTGCCATATGCATGATTTTTCCACCAATCTCTTCCATCACATTATTCTGTTCAAATCCTTGGAGTATGTTCTTATAACTCAGTAATTTTATCCATACCCTCTACATCCATTTTCTCACAACTTCCCAGGAAAATGCCATGTTTGGGATATACTGACAGTTGTAAGTGTGGTTCATTGTAACTCAAATACAACATTAAGTTGGGGACTACCTATAATGTTATTATCTTTAAAGTACTTCTCAAATCAATATGTAAGTCGATTCACAAATAACATTCATATATAGATAACAACATAGATAGATAGAAAAAGAGAAAGTGACCTTATGTACATATGAAAGAAAGTATAGACACATGCATATGCCATTAAAGGACATTGTCACTCATGAGAGAGCAAATGGACAGTGTTTGAACAGGGAGATAGCTCAGAGGGCAGGAATGCATAGAGCAGAAAGAGGGACACAGGGAATAGGTAACCACAGGGAAGAAGTAGGAAGACAGCTATTACATTATGGGGATTGTAATCAATGGCATGAAACTAAATGTGATAAACTGCTGGATGGAAAATGAATTTGCTCTAAAAACTTTCACCCTAATCACAATTAAAAAAAAAAAAAAAAGATACTGTCACTATACAATTGTCCAGTGCTTTGAATGAAGTCTCATACTCTAAGCCAATAATGACTAGCTCAACAGAATATACTGTAAATTCTTAGTCAATGACAGTTGGCACCCCATCATGAAATATCCTCTGCCTTAAGTAAGTTACCATGATATCCTAATTGAATGTAAACTGAAATATGTGTTGTTTATTCCATTGTGACCACTCATTCTCCATTTAATTAGTGGCTTCACAAAAACTCTTGACCCATTAAGACTGACAAAACATATAAAAAGAATCCAAGGAAGAATATCATTCTGTACTTTCAAATGCAAATATTACATCATCTTTAAGTTGATAAAAAGTAATTATTAGCATCTAAGTGGGGACTGTGGGAAGACTTTTGATATTGTAAATGAAATTATCAACCTATCTGGAACATGGAATGAATGTCTCATACTTATGTGAATCACACTTGAATTAAATTTGGCTGGTAGTGTAGTACCTAAGACTGCTAACCAGAAGGCTAGCAGTTCAAATCCATGAGCCACTCCTCAGAAGGAAGATGGGGCAATCTACTTCCATAATGATACTGCCCTTGAAACCCAAGGAGAGATCGCTATACATCGGATCCAAGTTGATGGCAGCGAGTTTTGTTTGTTTTGTTTTTTTTGGTTCTGTAAAAGAACATTCAACCTGAGAGTATAATTGCTATTTATTAGGTAGAAATATAGATCCATAAGAATCATACATATCTCTTTTCAGTTAGTTTTCTCACTATTTATAACTCACTTGTTTTTGCTAAACAACATCTAGATGTACAGAAAAAGCCTTAATACAAAAGCCAAACTTATTTAAGGTTTAAGGACCATTATTCATAAATTAGGAGCTCTGGTGGCATAGTGGCTAAGGCATTAACTGCTAACCAGAAGGCTGGCGGTTCAAACCCACCAGCCACACCTGGGAAGGAAGGCTGGGCACTCTCCTTCCGTAGTGATACCACCTTGGAAACACAAGGATGGGTTTCTAAGTCAGATCCAATTCGATGGTAATGAGTGTGTGTGTGTATTCATAAATTATAAATGTAGACATCTGAATCATGAACTTATACTAGCCAATATAAAGTTCTTCATGATTTTTATCCTCATGTTAATATGTTAATGCTAACACAAACATACATACACACACACACACCATGCATGTGTTTTTATATGTATGTAATATATGCTTTTATATTTATGTATATTCATATATGTCACATAGGTCTTTATTCTACCTACAGATGTTACTCTATCAAGCAATTTAGTATTGTTGATATTAGTTGTTGTTGAGCCTGTTTCAACCATGGCAACTCCATATGTTTCACATTAGAACTGCTCTATAGGGTTTTCATGGATGTGATCTTATGGAAGCAGATTGTAAGGCATATTTCCAAGGTGACTCTGGGTGGATTCAAGCAGCCAACCATACTGCTAGTAGTAGAGTAGTTGCCCATTTGTACCATGAAGAGACTCTTCAACATAGTATAGATATTAAATATAACATTGGGAATATTTAAGAAGACAAAATGAAGATGACAATGGAGTACTCATATGCTAGTGATCTGATTAACTAATAAAGTCGAAAAATGAAAGGAACAAAACATGTAAATGTGGGGAAATGCTAGAGGAGTATTTACAATAAAATAATTTTTAAAAAATTCTAGAAAGTATACATCCCAACAGCAAAATATATTTAAAAAAAGGACAGAAATGAATAGTTGAGTAATTTATCTGAATAGATGAGAAAATTAGCTAATTTTTTAAAGCACAAGTTTTACAGAAAATTAAAAACTGGAAATGTTATAATAACCCAAGAAAACAATGCTGGTAAGAAAATGAGGTTATTGATTGGGAAGAAATGAAAATATAACCACTGACTAAACTCACCAAACAATGTTGTTGTTGTTGTTGTTATGTGCCGCCGAGTCGGCCCCGACTCATAGCGACCCCTCCTTGGGTTTCCGAGGCAGTATCACTACGGAAGTAGGATTGCCCAACCTTCCTTCCGAGGAGTGGCTAGC